>NW_020664444.1:20839821-20901945 GCF_002925995.2 Terrapene triunguis | reverse complement strand
CTGTGTGCTCCACAATCTCTGTGAGAGCACACAGCAAGCTGCAATAACAATGGGGATATTGGTTTCGCTGAGATCACAGCGAGTCAGTAAGCTTCTCCATCTCCCCTTGAGACGGCCAAAAGCACACTCCACCACCATTCTGCACTTGCTCAGCCGGTAGTTGAAGAGTTCTTTTTCAGTGTCCAGGGCGCCAGTATAGGGCTTCATGAGCCAGGGCATTAGCGGGTAGGCTGGGTCCCCGAGGATGACTATAGGCATCTCCACATCCCCAAGAGTTATTTTGTGGTCCGGGAAGTAAATACCTTCCTGCAGTCGTCTAAACAGACCAGAGTTCCTGAAAACACGAGCGTCATGAACCTTGCCCGGCCATCCGACGTTGATGTTTGTAAAACGACCCCTATGGTCCACCAGTGCTTGCAGCACCATTGAAAAGTAGCCCTTTCGGTTGATGTACTGGCTGGCCTGGTGGTCCGGTCCCAGGATAGGGATGTGAGTTCCATCTATAGCCCCACCGCAGTTTGGGAATCCCATCGCGGCGAAGCCATCTATGATGGCCTGCGCGTTTCCCAGGGTCACTACCTTTGAGAGCAGTACCTCAACGATTGCGTTGGCTACTTGCATCACAACAACCCCCACGGTAGATTTGCCCACGCCAAAGTGGTTCGCGACTGACCAGTAGCTGTCTGGCGTTGCAAGCTTCCAAAGGGCTATGGCCACTCGCTTCTGGACAGTCAGGGCTGCTCGCATCCGGGTGTCATTGCGCTTAAGGGCAGGGGACAGCAACTCACAAAGTTCAAGGAAAGTTCCCTTCCGCATGCAAAAGTTTTGCAGCCACTGGGATTCATCCCAGACCTGCAGCACTATGCGGTCCCACCAGTCCGTGCCTGTTTCCCGGGCCCAGAATCGCCGTTCCACAACATCCACATGACCCATTGCCACCGTGATGTCCTCGGCGCTGGGTCCCGTGCTTTCTGACAGGTCTGTGCTACTCTCAGACTTCAGGTCCTCACTGCGGTGCCGTAGCCTCCTCGCCTGATTTCTCTGCATCTGCCTCTGGGAAAGGTGGATGATAAGCTGCGAGGTGTTGACAACGGCCACAACTGCAGTGATGGTCGCAGCGGGCTCCATGATCGCAGTGCTGTGGCGTCCGCGCTGTCACTGACCAGAAAAGTGCGCGAACTGATTTCCCGCCGGCGCTTTCAGGGAGGGAGGGCGGTAGTGACAGACGGATGACGACAGTTACCCAAAAGCACCCTCGACACATTTTTTTACCCAGAAGGCATTGGCGGCTCGACCCAGAATTCCAATGGGCAGCGGGGACTGCGGGAACTGTGGGATAGCTGCCCACAGTGCACCGCTTCCAATGTCGACGCTTTCCCCGTTAGTGTGGACTCACAAAGTCGAATTACTGTCCTTAGTGTGGACACACACGTTCGACTTTGCAATATCGATTCCACATATTCGATTTAAGTAAAATCAAACTACTCTCGTAGTGTAGACATACCCTTAGAGAGTACAGATAATTCACGGGTAGTCTTGAAAGTTGATAATGACTGGGTGTAGTGTACTGTCCATGTGGTCGCTACTGGTGCCATGGTTTCTCCCAGAGGTGATGTTCTGTGGGTTGTTGAATAGAATCATAGAATTGTGGGACTGGAAGGGACCTTGAGAAGTCATTTAGTCCAGTCCCCTGCACTCCTGGCAGGACTAAGTATTATCTAGACTATCCCTGGCAAATGTTTGTCTAACGTGCTCTTAAAAATCTCAAATGATGGAGATTCCACAACCTCCCTGGGCAACTTATTGCAGTGCTTAATCACCCTGACAGGAAGTTTTTCCTATTGTCCAACCTAAACCACCCTTGCTGCAATCTAAGTCCATTGCCTCTTGTCCTATCCTCTGAGGTTAATGAGAACAATTGTTCTCCCTCCTCCTTGTAACAACCTTTTACATACTTGAAAACTGTATAATGTCTCCCCTCAGTCTCCTCTTCTCCAGACTAAACAAACCCAATTTTTTCAGTCTTCCCTCATAGGTCATGTTTTCTAGACCTTTAATAATTTTTGTTGCTGTTCTCTGGACTTTCTCCAATTTGTCCACATCTTTCCTGAAATGTGGCCCCCAGAACTGGACACAATACTCCAGTTGAGGCCTAATCAGTGCAGAGTAGAGAGGAAGAATTACTTCTCGTGTCTTGCTTACAACACTCCTGCTAATACATCCCAGAATTATGTTTGCTTTTTTTTTTTTTTTTTTTTTGCAACAGTGTTACACTGTTGGCTCATATTTATCTTGTGATCTACTATGATCCTCAGATCTGTTTCTGCAGTATCCTCCCTAGGCAGTCATTTCCCATTTTGTATGTGTGCAACTGATTGTTCCTTCCTAAGTGGAGCACTTTGCATTTGTCCTTCTTGAATTCATCCTTTTTTCTTCAGACCATTTCTCCAGTTTGTTATTATCATTTTGAATTTTAATCCTATCCCCCAAAGCACTTTCAATCCCTCCCGGTTTGGGATTGTCCACAAACTTTATAATAGTTGTAGTTGGTTTCACTTTTTGTTTTTGTGAAGCATGAAACTTGTGTGATCAAGAGATTGCATACACACACAGATCACTTTATAAATTTGGTCTCAAGTGCCTTTCATTTTACACATCTGGAGGGTTAATTCATAGGAACATAGGGCTGTAAGGGACCTTCTGAGTCAAGTCCAGTTGCCTACTATTGCAGGCAACCTCATCATATCCCATTCAATAAGACAAATTCCATTTTCTTGAAGTTGTGAGCCCCTTTCCTGCATATCTGTGGATACGTAAAAGCATAGTATTTAAAGAATCTAAATTCTATCTTCTTTCTCAGTGCTAGGTTTCTTATATAGGAGACCATTAGCCTTAAAACACTAAAATCCTTGTTTATAGTAACAAATGCTTCATCGTCATTTCAGGTAGTAGAGAAGCATTTCCCCAAACAATGCTCATTTTTACAACCGTTGCAGTTTTAAATTGACTACCAAAGTAGATTTATGAAAGGCATGCATGCAGAAACATCCCTCCTTTGCTTCATGCTCAGTATTATCGTGGGATACAAAATAAGTGGCCTCAAGCTAATTTTAAGGAAGCATAAGCATATGCTGTTGTTCATTTTCAAATGTATTTTTTCCCCGGGATCCTAATGATTCACTATATGCTTCACATTTTCAAGAGATAAACAAGCTGATCATGCCAATCTATTAACCCTTTCAATACAAACATTCTCAGTGCAGGCAGGACTATGATAATTTTGTCAAGTGACCTTTTTTTTTTTTTTTAAAGCAGTTTCATTCTACAGTAGGAGGCAGCCCTGGAGAAACAGAACAATAGCTATGTTTTACCCTAGTGAAAATTCAATGTGTAATTTTTCATCTGATTCTAGTTGGGCAGCTAAGGTTTTGGAACGCAGTAATGAATTTATTATACTACAGGTCCTCCAACTGTAAGCAAAAGAGGCTGTCCAATCAAATTAAGCCAAGTGAAAACCACCTGAGAATGGGCAAGGATTCTAATGGAGTCTATCAGGATTTCTAGTTTATTGGGAACTTGTATCAAAACGTTTGCATATACCTCTACTCAGGAGTTACAGTTCATTATATATATGAGTGGCTCCCAAATATTTGAAATTTTGAAATATTCTGGCAGTAGAATAGTCAGCCCAAAATATATCTTGGGCACAGATTGGTACTGACTGAAAGTCTGTAGCTGTTAAGTGGCCATCATCAAGTGATTGGTGCTATCAATCCACATCCTATCCTTCCTCCCCCAGGGCTTGTCTATACTGAGTGATACATTAACAAACACATCAAATACAGACAGATGTTTGAGAAATGTGAAGTGAGGGCCTAGAATTATTTAATTAAAACTCTATTTGTTCTTTTCATGTTTGAAGACTTGATGGAATTCTATTTATCTTGATACTGCACTCTGAGACCTGGCCTTCTGTCAGTTAGTCATGGAAAATGGATTTACAAGAAATAGTTAACAATGATCAGGTTGCAAGACCACAATTTTTTCATTTTAAATGGCTGGAAGTAGCACTTGTCCCAAACAGTACCAAGCACAAGTATTCTAAAATATTTAATTAGAATTTATTCAGAAACGCTTCAAAAAGAATATATGTTTTAACGAGTGAACACTGACTCCCATAGCAAAGTTGAGAGCAGTGTGGTTTAGGGGTTAATGCACTGGATTGGAACTCAGGAGACCAGGGTACTATTCTTGGTTCTGTTATTGACCTGTTCAGTAACCTTGGGCAAGTCACTTATCCTCTTTGTGGCTCCATTTCTTCCCCTCCCCCTCTCTCTCTTGCCTATGTAGCACTTGGGGGCAGGAGCTACGGGGACTATTCAAAAAGGCACTTTTGGTGGTACAACACCTAACTCCTAGGTACCCTGCTGCCTTGTAGAAGTCACAGCCCAAGTTAGGTGCCCATACTCTGCATGCAGTTCAAGTGGAAGAGTTAGGAACTAAGAAAGGGATTCTCGGAAGCCACCAACCTGAATGGGATCTGCCAAAGCTAGTCAGGACTGAAATACTGAGGAAAGGAGTGGGGCTTAGGGCCCAGATTCACAAAGCCACTTACTACCTTCCATTGATTTGTGCCTTAAACAGGAGGCGCCTATCATGGGTTCTCAGCCATGAACTCTCTACTGGAGTTAGGACTGACCTGACTTAGTTGCTTTTCTCATGAAAAGCAAGACAGCTTCCCTCTCATCCCATTGTAGCTAACAACTCAACAGTTAGAGCCTTCACATTGGATATGGGAGATTCAAGTTCAAATCCCTGCTCTACCTGATTTGGAGTGGGGACTCTGAACCCAGGTCTCCTGCATCTCAGCGGAGTGCCTGAACCACCAACTTGTTGAGTAGTCTGAGGTGAATCTCGGCTGTTGAACGTGTTGCATCTTGTATAAATAATTAAACATTCATTAGGGCAGAGAGAGAGCACAAGATTGACTCTGTAGCCCTGTGGGCGAGCATTCCCCTGGGATGTAAGAGAGTCAGATTCAAATTCATACTCCAAGAAATCTTTAATTAGTTAAGCAAAGTGGAACAGCTGCAATAGATGGTTTTGAGAGAGACTTGCTTCAGAATGCCCAGTAGCCTGAGCACTCTCCTAGGAAGTGAGAGACCTGGGTTCAAGTCTCTACATCAGAGCAGGCATTTGAACTTAAATTTCCCCCATTCCAGGTGAATGCTCTAACCACTGCGCTATTGGGTATTCTGACACATAGTCTCTCTCTCTTGCCTATGGTGTCTTTTTGTGGAGGTAGTGTATTCCAGTATTGCCAAGATCAAGAGAAAAATCATGCATGGACTCCCCCCTCAAGATATGGAAAACATCAGTCAGACCCCCCAAAATCATGAGATTAAAAAAAATATATTGTGGGTTTTTTGTCTGTTTTTGATTTTTGAACTCCTCCTGCCTATCGCCAGAGGGGTGTGTGTGTGTGTGTGTGTGTGTGTGTGACAGTTAGCATTGCCCATTCTCCAAAATGTATTGAGTAAGATGATTTTGGCCCCCACTCTCTACCTCCATATCTGCCCATCCCCTGCCCAGCAATTAATTCTTCCCCCAACCTCCAAACCAATCCTGTCCCCAGTCACCACATCAATTCTGCTCCTCATCAGGTCAGCCCATCTCTCCTCATCCCCTCAGTTCATCCCTCACCCTCCCAATCTCCACCCCTATCAGTTCAGGCCCCCCAGTCCCATGTCTGGTACTGCTGGGGCTCTTCAGTCCCCTCTCCCAGCCCCTTTGGGAGGAGCCGAGGAGCCATCACTGTTGCTTACAGGAGGGGAGGAGGGAGCGGAGCTGCTCTGAGTTGCTGGGCTCTTTCTGCTTCCTTCTCCACACCTCTCCTCCTGTGAGAATGGCTTCAGGTTGCTGAAGGGAGAGGGAGGGGTGAGAGCTCTTCCCACAACAGCTCTGATTGTTTGGTCTGCACCAGAAGGCAGGCAAGTGGGGTAGTCAGCTGATGACGGGGTTATCCCCCAGGCAGGGTTCAATTCCCTAGGGTTGGAGCTTCTCATGCCATCATGGGATGGGCTCCGGCCTAGCCAATATCCCATCAATCTTGGAAAAAATAGCAAGAGTTAGCAGTGCTCGTGGTCCAAACATGCATACTGGGTTGGCCACTGCTGGGGAGATGTAGGGAATGCCTAGACTGAGAATCCCGCTTGGGCTCAGGCATGCAGAAGGGCTCTGAGCAGTTCATTAGCTGTGGGATGGTATCTGAACTTAGGTGGCTTTGTACATAACCACTGGCAGAAATGTAGGCCCCTTGTAGACTAGTACTTACAGAGTTAGGCTGCAGCTGTGCAGTGGTTTTGAGACTGTTAGTGATGCCTAAATGTTAGACATAAGCATCTAAAGAGGCAGTTCAGCACCTAATTACCTTAGTGAATCTGGCTTTAAGTGTTTGTGCAGTGACTTGTACAATGAGGCCTCAATCTCATGTGGGCATTTGAGGCACTACTGTAATATAAATAATAAATATATTGCTGAGGCAATCCAAATAACACTGCTGACATATATGGTATGGACCTGGTTTACATTAAACCATGCTAATGTATCCTTGCTGTTCATCGGGGGTTAATCCTTCAGCTCAGGGAGTGCCTGTAGCTGTTACTAATCAGGGTCAAATACCGTTGTAAAAGGACAGGTGACTGATCCCATGAACTGAATATGAGAACAGAAGGCAGTGTCTGTCACTCAGGGTATGTCTAAATTTGAGCTGGGAGATGTGATTCGCAGCTTGCATTGACGTACCCCTGCTAGCTATGCTTGAGCTCACACCTAAAACTAGCAGTGTGTCCATGGCAGCATGTCTGCTCGAGTACGTACCCAAGTGGTTGGGCAGGATTATACTCAGGGTGGCTAGCCCATGTGGGTTCCTGTGCAGACACACACGCTACTATTTTTAGGCACTAGCTCCAGCTAAAATAGCACAAGTACATCTAGATATTCTGGGAATCAAATGTAGATGTACCCTCAGGAGGAGAGAGACCAGTGGGAGGTTAGGGTGACCAGGTGTCCGGTTTTTGACCGGAACACCCCGTCGAAAAGGGATCCTGGTGGCTCCAGTCAGCACCGCTGACCGGGCCTTTGCCTGTCTGGTTGGCGGTGCCATGCAGCAGGGCTGGCAGGCTCCCTGCTAGCCTCCACCCCGCACGGCTCCCGGGAAGCAGCCAGCATGTCCCCCCTCTGGCTCCTATGCATTGGGGCAGCCAGGGGGCTCCGCACGCTGCCCCGTCCGCAGGCACCACCTCCGAAGCTCCCATTGGCAGTGGTTCCCGACATGCTGCTGCTTCCGGGAGCTGCTTGAGGTAAGCGCTGCCCGGAGCTTGCACCCCAATCCCCTGCTCCAGCCCCAGCCCTGATCCCTCTCCTGCCCTCCGAGCCCTTTGATCCCAGCCTGGAGCACCCTCCTACACCCCAAATCCCTCATCCCCAGCCCCTGCACCCCCAGCCAGAGCCCTCACCCCACCCCCACCCAACCCCCTGCCCCAGCCCTGATCCCCCTCCAAACCCCTCGTTCCCAGCCCGGAGCACCTTCCTACACTCCAAACCCCTTATTCCCAGCCCCACTTCAGAGTCTGCACCCCCAGCCAGAGCCCTCACCCCCCTAACTCCGACCCCCAGCCCAGAGCCCCCTCCCACACTCTGAACCCCTCAGGCCCATGGAGCCCTCTCCTGCACCCAAATCCCTCATTCCTAACCCACATCAGAGCCCACATCCCCAGCCGGACCCCTCATCACCCTCCTGCACTCCAGCCCCCAGACAGGAGCCCCCTCCCACACCCCAGCCCCTGAGCCAGCCTGGTGAAAATGAGCAAGTGAGTGACGGTAAGGAGAGCGAGCGATGGGGGGGGGGAGGGAGAGGGAATGGAGTGAGCAGGGGGGAGGCAGGGCAAAGGTGTTCAGTTTTGTGTGAGTAGAAAGTTGGCAACCCTAGGGGAGGTGTCTTCAGAGGGGACCAGGGTTCAGCATGGGTTGGGCAGAGCTCTGCTGCTGTGGTAGAACTGGGGAGTTGAGAGAGAGAGCTGGGGCATGAATAGGGTAATTGGGGAGCTCTGATACGTGAGCCAAAAAGGACTGTTTGAGGGGAGAAAGGGCTGCAGGAAAGCTCTCCCTGGGGGACTGGCATGAGGCCTTGGAAACAGCCAGGCGAGCTGAAGAGAACAGGCTTTTATTGGACTTCTTGCTTACCTCCAGGAGGGATGTATATGTGGACTTTATGATTTACCTGGAAGACTAAGTCATTTAGAAGCACTGGAATCTGTTCCTCCAAGGGCAGGGACAAAAGTGTCTGGAGCCAGAAGAAGGAAACTGAAGCATGGTGCACCAGGTACCAAGAGAGAGTAAAGTTACACTGTTTCCAAATGGGAGTGAAGGGGCCTCAGTTTTGAGAGCAAGCTGCATTGGCTAAAAGGGTTTTTTCCCCCACTGTTAAACTTCTATATTCTTGGCAACTCATCCAAATAAAGTACTAAGTTGCCTGGATTTCAAATGACATTAATAAGAACCACAATGACATGGACAGGTGTGAGTATTACAGCTAGAAATATTAAAACTAAAATTGACAGGGTCAAGCCAGCCTCACTGACAAATTGCAAGCTCTTCACAAAGAGAGGACCAGATTCTATCTCCAGTTGATCATGATGAACAGCACATTGCTCACTGTGTAGTCCCATTGGCCTAGATCATCACCACCTGTATTAAAACTACTAGAGAAGTAAAGAGTTACTTGCAGAAGAGTTGTTGTCCTTTAGAAGAGGAATAGGGGAGAGGATGAAATGGAGTTTGCCTTCCTGCCTGCCCCCCATAGAAAAGCCAGACCCCAACTTGGGATATCTCAGAGGCTCTGTATCCCTTCTATGGTTCTAGTGGCACCCTGTTCTCCGTGGCTCACTGACGTCAGTGACTCCTGAAGCTGCCGGGGAGAATCCTAAAGTTACTATAGCTAGGGATGATATACATTTCCCCCCCCCCTCATAAGTAGCAGGAGTCTGAAGGGGTAATGATGTATATTTTTTCCTTCCACTACCAACTTGACTACTCTTGATCCTGTGGAGGAATGTGGATTTCAGACCATGGAAGAGCCCTTTGCAGTCTTAGGAAATATAGGGTGGGACATGATGCTGCAGAAACACCTGAGTCATGTTACCACATAGATGAGAGTTTTGTACACAGAGGAACCTTACATGCATTGTGGTTTGTTGTTGTTTTGTTTTGAGCGGGTGAGTAGGAGGGGAGTGATTAGGCCTGTTGATCTCAGTGGATTGAGAAGTGAAGTATGACTGAATGTGAATAAATTTGGCAGAATCAGGTCCAGAGTGTTTAACTGAGACTCCTGAAAATATCTAATCTGTATGTCAACCAAATCTTATCCTGTGGCTGCCTGCAGCCAGCACATGTTCAGTACAACTAAAGATGCTGTTATGTCACTGCCTTTTTCAAATTGTACTGTATCAAGTCTCCTCTGACAGGGTTAGACAAGGTGATCATGCATTATGTGAAGTGAAAGGACTGTGTTTAAAGGTAAAGCAAGGCTAAATCAAAAAAAATCTATGTACCTCATCAGCCAGCATCCAGAGAAATGCCCAAATATTGAAGGGTGGTCGGGGAGTGTATTTCTGAACTGGCAGATCTCCACTTTTAAATCCCTTAGTTCAGAATTTTAACTATAATTAGCAAAAGGCATCCATATGGTGACTTTTCTAGTCCCAGATGGGTAGCTGTCATCTTGCACATGATCTTTGCTTCTCTTTTGAAGTAGAAATGAGTAATCTTAGAAATATTAATCTGACGTCAACTATATTTATCCTTCTATCAACAGCGATGACACACTTTGGTTTCTTTCCTGGCATAACATGGCATGTGCTGCAGTGCAGAGGATTCCAGTTGCCATTATTTTCAGTGGAAAAAAGAATAATCCCTGGGAGCTATAAGTAAATTATCATGAAATAATGATATATTTAATCATCAAGGCCAAGAGAAAGTAGTGATTTTAGGTACCTGACTTGAGACACCTTGAAGGGGCTTATCTTCAGGGTTGCACAATGGGCACTTTCTGGAAATCAGGCCACTTCAAGGTGTCTCAAATCAGGCACCTAGAATCACTAGTCACTCTTGAAAATCTTGGCCTATAACACACTAGCAGCTGTTCTGTGCATAAGCACATCTGTGTATCTGTTCAGACCTGTCAATCTGCTAGTGTCTATAGCTACATCTTAATTAGCAAACAAAAAAAAATTATAATAATATGCACCACCAGGAAATGTGTCTGCTTTTATCTGACTTATTTTCATCTGAATTGGTTACCCCTTAAGCATTTGTTTCTGCCCATGTCATTGTATCTCTTATTGTGAATTGACTACGGGCATCTTGTAAATTTAGACTTTGCATACAGGGAGTCCTAATTTTAAATGTTTTAATGGACAAAGACCTTTTATGCTAGCTGGTATGTTTGTACACACTGCCTTCCTGTGTGTCTGA
This sequence comes from Terrapene triunguis, assembly GCF_002925995.2. NCBI lineage: Eukaryota > Metazoa > Chordata > Testudines > Emydidae > Terrapene > Terrapene triunguis. Next base: position 20,891,412 of record NW_020664444.1, on the reverse strand, counting down.
AATCCTCTCTCCTGCTTGTACCTGGATCATGTTACAGGAGCCTGGTGACCTCTGAAATGGATAGACAAACTTGACATCCTTCAAACAAGGATTCCCGCTCCCCTCCAGAAATGGCTTGCAGTTTTTTGGGGTGGAGAGGGAATGTTGCAATATGGCTGATTTTTACCACATACAATTAATTACTGACAGTGTTGTGGACCAGATTATATCCACTAAAGGCAATGGAACCACCCTGCTTTTAACCCCATTTAACTGGGAGAAGGGAAACATATCTTTATCCAGTGAGGCAAGAGAGAGACTCATGTAAACATTTATATGGTCCCAAGTTTACATAAGTCTATATATGAATTCTGTCTCTTGAGTTTGTCTCCTCCTCATTCCAATTACAAAGGAAAGGGAGGTCTCTCTTCTAGTCCCACTAACTCATGTCTCTTTCAAGCATTTTAGTTAAGGGAGATGGAAACATATCAGAATGCATGTGGATTAGACCCAAATTATAATTAGAAATACAGTTCCACTAGTGCCCCACCTGCTTATCCTCAAAATGAATGGTAAAATGTCCCTGACTGCAGTGATGTATTTCACATCTTGCTTATCATAGGGTTTATTTGGCTACACAATGGCCACATGTTTCTCGTAAAGCCTTGAAGAGTGTGTGTCACAGAGAAATCGTGGGTTTCCCAAGCATATTATTTAATAATGATGATAATTTAGCATTCAATCGTCAGAAGGTAATTTTAAGCTTCAGCTGTGCTCCTTGGATGCTTGACTAAGGAAAGTAATCTCATTGAGCTGTTATTTATACTAGTGACGTGCCTTAGTAGTGTGAATGTTGCAAGGGAACCCATCTCTGTTTATAAACAATATTTATTATGTGCCTTTCATCCTAAAGCATCCCAAGACACTTCACAAATAAAACAAAATGTTACTGAACTGAAACCACAGCAAGGGCAATATGGCAGCAAATAGCACTCAAGGCTTTAAATTTCAGGAGACAAAATGAAAAATGCTGTAAATTCTCCAACTGAAATGACAGATTGGAAAACAATTAAAGCCCTTATTTGCAGTACAATCAGCATTAAAGAAAATAGAGTCGTATCAAAAATGTGTACAAATCTGGCACCCTCTCGAGAGGTTATTTCTCTTGCTCCCATTTGGCCTCTTGCTCATTGAATTGCACACTATTTGTCAAGTTTGGGGGAATTTTTGTATCTTGATGTGCAGAGAGATTTATGCTTGTATTTCCCATTAGTGTTAATGAGAGTTCACATGCAAAAATCCCTGTGTAGCAAGAGAAAAATATAACCCCAAGAAGGCTATAAATTCTGTTTCTTCCTTGAGCACTAACTTTAATCTGTTTGTAGCATATAATTTAGAGATGACAGAAGTCTTTAGCTAGATTAAGCACATTTAAATCCTATAAATATTAAAATATAAAAACAGAGTATTGAAAAGAGAAGTCAGTTTGGACAATCAGGAACAATTTAGAGTGCAGCAGCAGGTGGGCAGGGGAAGCATTACCTCTTGATTTCACCTACACTGCCTCATAGGGATCCAAGCAAATTAGAAGGCATGTGATTGAGAATTGCTTCTCAAAAATTTGAAAGGAAAGGTGCAATTAATGTCAGTAAGTAACAAATTAATTATATAAAGACTAATGCTCAATTATTTTATTGTGTCTAATTTGCTTCCATCACATTTGTGTCACCGAGAGCATCTGAAGCTAGAGTGCTGTTGAATTTATTTTTGACCCTGACTCCTTCTGCATATTTGTCTTTTTGCTAAAAGAGGTGTTGTCCCACTGTGTGTGTTCCTACTGTGCTTTTGTCTTCTAAGGGTCCTGTCTTTCAAGGTGCTAAGAACCCTCAAATCCCATTGCCTTCAAAGGTACCTGCAGGTCCGATTGACTAAAGTTGCTTAGCTCATATAAAATCATGTAGGTTATCCCTAAGGGATTTAGGAATTTCTGCATATTTAGAAAATTTAGCATTAGTCAGTAATGCTTGCAAAATTATAGGTAAAATTTACTGGCCCAAACACAACATTGATTTGCCCATTCTTTAGCACAATAATTATGATTTACTCCTCCATTTAAAAAAAATGTCCTGGGATAGTAGGGGAGGAAAATGTTTGCAAAGCTGCTTTGCTGCTATTACAGCCCGAATTACTGCCTTTCCCTGCTCTTAATTTCTTGTTTTCAAATATTTATTCCTCTTTTTTTTTTTTTACCCCTCCCTCTTCATTCGACCTCTTTTCTCTATCATTGGGAGTTGCTTCTGTCACTCTCTTCTGCTTATGTTATTTGCTGCTTCACTTGACTGACCAGTTGTAATTTTATTATTTTTTGTGGTATTGCGAGCCAGCTCATTTTGTATTCCTTTTAATTGAACATCTAAGCAGGCTATTATTGTCAATACCACACCAAGTAATGCAATCATGTTTTTATTTATCTCTGTCTGCTCCACTGTTTGCATTTTGCTGAAAGTTACTTCAGATTTTTTTTTGGTAAACATAATTGGCTCTTGGAATGGGAAATTGTGCTTGTTCCTTTTTTCTTTTCTTTTCTTTTCCTTTTAATGGAATAAGTACTTTTCTGTTAAGATAAAATTGTAAATAGGATTGTTTTTGAAAATGTCTTTCTTGGTCTTTGTATTTAGAAAGAAATAAGACCAACATCTCACTGCCTGGCTAAAAAACTTGATTGCAAATTAGAAATAGTTGACCAGATTCTCAGCTGACATAATTGGCACAGCTCCATTGAAATCAATGAAGCTATACTGACTCACACCAGCTGATGATGTGGCCCCGCAATTTAAAAATAATATGAAATTTTGTATGTGGTGCTTTTTTCAAACACTCATTGTCATTACATTCATCAGTTTCAGTCAATATACCTTGCCATTCAGATAATCAGTTCCTCTGTACCTGAGAATGACTTGGCAAGCATTTCTGAAGGCACCTCTTTATCATAGTGACTGTTGGAAAGAGTATTCACATATCCTATAGGTGATGTACAATTTAGATGTTAATCTGACATTGATCGTCCACTGGCTCCCGTTTCTTTTTGCTTCACTCAAATTCAGTTTCCCATGAAAATACCAAAGACATCTGATCATTCAAATTAAGAAGAATCCTTATGTTGATCTAGCTGTTAAAACACTAGGGGTTAGGTTGAACTAACTACAGTGCTTGGGGTGTCACATTTTTTACAGCCGTGAGTGACAGTTAGGTCAATCTAAATTTTAAGTGTAGACCAGGTCTTGTTCTCTTATTAGCACATCTTCCTCCTTTTATGGGATGCAGCTTTTTGAGCTGGGAGCTCCCTTCTAGCAGAAAAGTAAAGTTTAGTTTTAAGATATACAAACGTAAGACAGTGTATCATCTCATTTTGAAACTCTCCCCAAATATTACTTACCTGTGCATAAAATGTTGGTTTGACAAAAATATTGTCGTATTCTTGTTTTTGTAATTTATGTTGGTGGAATGTAAAACGTGCCAACTGCCTTGATTAACAAAATATTTCTGTTATCTAACTTTAGTATTTGTGGTGGTCAATGTGTTCCCTACAGTAGGAATGTTTGTACAACATGGATTACAAAGGGGATTAGTTGGGAATCAGGAAGGGGCAGTCAAGAATAAACTATTATGTGAAAGTATCATTCCTTTTGAGAAGACAGGGTGAGGTGGGGAGGATGTTTGTACATAACCATTATGTCTGACACTACAAGAACACACTCTGTTATCCAACTGTTTAACACTATGTTATATTGTCACTTAAATATAAAATTGGCTTGTGGATGTTTAGGTTTTACAAGGACAGATTGTGTAGTAAAGATAGCTTGTAGTGCTTAGTTACTAATAATATATTATCCATAGGATGTGGATGAGGTGCTTTTTGCAGCCAAGCATTGACTATTTTTTGTTATGGGATTCAAAGTCAAAATATAAGAATAGTTGTATTGCAGCTGACCAACAACCATTCTTGTCCAGTGCCCCTGTCTTCAATAACAGCCAATGGTACATGATCCACACTCATGTGTTTTGTAAAAAGAAACCTCGAACACACCTGTCCTATTGTGCAATACTATATCATTGGAATAAGCTTCATCCCAGCTTGTGATCGTTCTATACCTTGATGCTGGTTATATGTCCAGATGCCATGGAGATGGAAGCATAAAAGATCTCAATGGTGAATTTAATTAAATATATCAGCAATGAAAGCCTGAACATGTAAACACTACAACTGAGATTGTGAAATTTACATGTAGGGGTTGGAAGGATGACTAGGTGGTCTATGCGTGAGGTCCTAAATACATAGATTTCCTGGAGTCAAAGGTTCATATAATAGGTAATATTGAATTAGCTCTTAATCTGTCAGAGGAAATGTGGTGTTCCCCAGGATTGTGAGGCACCTCAACAATACATGCCCTTAATGTGAAGTGTCTTGTCTGTGCGTGTTGTAGCTCAGCTCCCTGAAACCAACAGCCTCTGGTAACAAGAGCACTGCTTTCCAGGCCTCCACAGACCTCAGTCGCTGTGCAGGTTAATGATAGGTACACACCAGCCCTCAAGTCCTTGGAATGTTCTCTGTAGTGCCCAGCCCTTAACCACTGGACAGACACAGGTTTGCTGCCCCCAAGGGAACAATATACACACAGCTTGCACATTACAGGTCAGGATTAGCTCCTTTATAATATCACAGTACTAAGATATATTTCTAGTGAAAACAATGATACAGTGATTATCAAAAGCTAAGATTTAAGAGATTGTGAGTAAGGATAATGGTTATATATAAAACAAAAGTATTACACATTTCGTAGACTCTAAATCCTTGTCTAAAGTTTATCTATGTAAAGAAATCTCCCAGTGTCTCCAACAAACCTGGCTGGGATCTTTCGTTCATGAACACAAAAAGCATTGACCTTTTTGCTTCCTCGGTGAAGGATAAACAGATATCTTTTGCCTTCTCCTTATGACCCCTGCCCTCCAACATACATTGTTTGTCCCCAGAGTGAAGATGACCTCCCAGGTCTATTCCCTGGTATGCTGACTTCATGCTGACTTCACATTCTCATGTTGACTTTGCATGCAAACGGAGCTTCCATTGTGCTTAATTTGCACGAGAATCAAGGCAGACAAGTGAATGTACATCCCTTTGTCTGGCAAAAACCTGTTTGTCAACCCTGAGTGAATTCAGACTTTAAAACATATTTTACAGTAGATATACATAGTATCAGTAAATAGTATTTATCTATACAGTATATTGTGAAATGTATCAGTCACGTGCTAGGTGTAGTGAGTTTGTTGGGCCTGATAGGAATTGCTGTCATAGAACAGTGAACCCTTTGCCAATTAGCATTTAGGAGGCTTTAGAGTCACAGGAAGATCAATTGTATTCTATATAGTTTACTATGTGTAGGCTCTTTCTCGTGTCCTTATTCCAAATTTCCTCTATCCCCCACTGTTTTGCATCAAGCTGGATGGACAGTTCACTCTCTACCTCAGGGGAGTTTACATTCAATTCAGATTCTGCTCCCTATATAGTTGTCAAAGTGCTTTGTGATCCAGAATGCAAGTTGCTATATACATGTACAATATGATTGTCTAGAAAAATATATTTTAAATCATCTACAGTTAGGTCAAAATGATGTAGGGTAAACCTCTGTGCACCAGCGTAGTCCTGTAATATCTCTGCTTTAGGAATAGCTAGATTCTGAGGAGAGAGCCCAAAATATGCATGGGGCAAGATGCATGTTATTTTCTATCATCCTGTTTTTTAAATGGCTACTAGCTCTTTACTGCCACAGATACTATAGGCTAGCTCCTTTCCCTTGCTTCCTGCTACTGCCAGAAGATAATTACCAAGAAACTGAAACAGTAGCTGGGAATTAGAAAATTTGATCTAGAAAAGTAATCTAAAAAGTAAAGTGATTTAATTTAAAAAAGGCAATTGAGGCTTTAGGCTCTAAGATTTTCATTTCCTGCCAGGTGTGGTGTGCCAGAAATATGGTAACACCCACACTTTAATTAAACTAAACATTTCCAGGAAATAACAGAAAATGAAAAAGGGAGTAGTTAGAAACTCAGAATGGCCTCTAATCTTAAATAGATCCATTTTAACTTAATGCTGAATCAGAAGGTGGCCACCAAAAACTTAACTCAAAGGCCTAATTAAGGAAGAATCTATGGGGGAGATTTTCAGAGACACAAGTGGAAGTTAGACGCCCAGCTCCTGTTGACTGGGAAATTCAGATACTGGTGATGGTAGGATATGAAAATTGATGGTCCAGTGTCAGCTCCAGTACATTAAATACTTTGATTCTACAGGAGTAAAACCAAAACTGAAAATTATATATTAAAATTGGAGTTGACAAAGTTGCCTTAAGTATTGACAGTAGAAAAGGAAAGAGGGTTGTTGATAGACTGAGAAGCCTCAGACTCCCTCGTCCCTCATCAGACAGTCTTTTAAGCTATCTCTATTAGCACAGAACCATCCAACATGGTACATTGTGACAACAGTCAAGGGGGTTGCTACTAGTTGTAATGTATGCCACAACTTCACAAGTTCAGATCAAGCCCATAGGGAGTTCTACTCCATAGATTATTTGAATAAAATAAACTAATACTTCTTCACATTTCCTCTTCGCAGTGATGCCTCATTTATAGTTATTGGAGTCTATCTTGATAACTGGAGTTTGTGTATTGAGAAAATATACTATATCAGTGGAATATCATATGAAAAATGAATGCACTAAGATTTCCCATTCAGCGTATCTGCTTCTAAAACCTCATTGCTATACCTCAGCTGTTTGTTTCTAATAGTTATTGCCGCTGAGCCAAGTAACTTTCTAGGGTGGAATTCACCCTGTGCACACAGTAAGCATAAGGCACATATACAATTTGGGTGCCACTTACGCCTTATTTTGAGTAGTGCATAGGCCCTCTGCACAAGGGTGAATGCCACTTATAATGCATAATTGTCCATAGTGCTTTACAGGTATAATAAGACAAGTATCCTGGCTCAAGGTACTTAAAACTGAGCCTAGCTGTTTGCAAACTTTTGTTTTTATACTCCTTTTATAGAATAAAAGATTAAGGGTGGGAGTTGTCCTGACTCAGCTCCCATTGACATCAATGGGAGTTTTACCATTGATTTAGATGGGAGTAAAGTTGCAGTGCCAGAACACTTTTGAAAACCCTATCCTAAAAGTCTGAATCCATCTACATTTTTATCTCAAAATATTTAAACCATTAAAAATCAAAGATCTTTCCTGCAAAGATTTTAATCCAAATCCAACTCATGTCTATTCATTGGAGATAAATTGAGATTATAATATATATACTAGTATAGGCTTGGGGATAAATATTTTGGGGGATCCCCACTCAAGTGAATGACAAAAATCCTACTGTCTGCAGTATTTCCACATTGACGTCGATGTGGTGAGATTTAATGTTTGTGGACATGATCTAACTCCAATTAAATTCAATAGATAGACTCCATTGATCTAATCAGAACTGATTGGCCCCATGAGAGAGAATCCTATAATCAGATCTTTGTATATCGTCAAGAATCCCCTCAATCAATGACCAGCCACAACTGCATTTTAAAGGGAGAGTTAAAATTAAAATGTTGAATGACAGGGACTTTTTCAGAAAATATCTTGAAAGCAACAAAATGTATTAGGGTACTGTGAGAGTTTGTTTTTTCAGCCTTCACTTAAATTCTAATCCCTGTCATTTCAAGTCTGAGTAAGGGAAGTGGCAGTATAGGTCTTAGTATCATGCAATAAAATGTGGTCATAACTTATTCATGCAGGATTTTCTTCTTTGTGTCATTTTGCTATCTAAAGTATTTGTTCTGAAATTCTTTAGAGAAGTCAGGTTAGAAGAAACATGACTGGACATAACTGCATAGTTAAGTAATGCCTAGGTTGTCTTATAAAAGCCAAAGTGGCTAGATGAAGCAAAGAACACTGCAGCATTAAGACTTTTCAGTAGTTCATGTCAAAATGATGCTTCATCTGCTAGTTAGCTCAAAATATGCTACTCATCAATTAGAATTTTTTTTAAAAAAAATAATGTAATAGGCAAATAGTTATATTATACAAATAGAGCTAAATTCTAATTCAGTTATACTGGTGAATCTGGATGAAAGTTAATGGAGTTAACCTGCCTTTACATTGCTGAATCCAGATCTTCTGAGTCACAGCCCAGAGCTTCAATGACTGCACCACCCTACTTCTCTGTTTTATCTTAAAGAATGTATAAAAATCCTGGCTTTTTGTTGTAGCTAACAAATATATTTTCTCACTATCGTGGCAAATTTAATTAACCAGAATCAAAGAATTAAAGAAAGGAAGGATAATGCCTGTGTTAGATTAATAACTGAACTATTTGAAGAAAGATGGGCTATGTAGGGTGAAGAGAAATAGTTTTCATAAAAGAAAAGGGAATTTGTTTATATCTGTCACCCTCGGTCAGTACTTGCGGAAGAAAATAAGTTATTGTGTCAATATGTCTGTTGACCTTTAATAAAAAATAGTAACTGAAATGTGTTGTCCAAAAACCGGACTAAGGAAAAAGTTTGCATAAACTGTCAAATTTCATTGGACGGAACTATAATTTCCTCATCCAAACCAGAGATAAACCTGTGAGAGGTTGTCACCCCAGAAGGGGGGGGGGTCCACCTTATGTGCTGCGGTCTCACTGAGCCCAACTGTCTCATCAGCCTGGGTCCTCCCCCCCACACTCTGTGCTGCTGTGTCAGGCTCACCAGCCCCCTTCCAGCACACACACAGCTAGGGACATGCCCAGCTGTAGAATCACACAGAGTCTACAATCAGCTCTGTGTGGGAGGATTCAGCTCCGGGACTTGCCCAGCACTTTGGTGCACATCCCCTCTGGAGTGTAAACACAAAATTATATTGTCTTGTGTTTTATAGAAATTTATAGAGTGTAAGCTCATGAAATTCCCCTTGTCCCTCAATGTGGAGGAAGATATGCACAGTTTTTTGCCCCCTAGTTATGCACAAACTGGGTTTTGTAATAAACAAAATACAAGTTTATTAACTAAAAAAAGGTAAATTAAATTTTAAGTGACGACTATAAGAGATAGCAAACAGAACAAAGCAGATTAGTGAGCAAATAAAACGAAACATGCAAACTAAGCTTAATACACTGAAGTATACTGGCTACAAATAGTAATTTCTCACCCTAAATGTTGTTTCAAGCAAGTTGCAGAGTTTCTTGAAGGTAAACTGCACTGCTTGCAGCTTAAATCTCCAGGGATTCCTTTTATAGGCTGATCTGTCTCACCTGGGCTCAGCCCCTGCCCTCCCCCAGCTTAGCTCCTTTGTTTCTTCAGGTGTTTTAAGTGGTCTTCCTTCTTGGGCAGGGAGGCAGTGGAGAAGAGTCTCAATTAATTCACTCCCCAGCCTTAAATAGGATTTACATATGGTGGGAACCTTTTGTTTCGCAGTCTGACCTTCACCCCTCTTTTAATGGAAAAACACTGGAAAGCCCAAGATGGGGGTCTAGTACCAGGTGACATGATCACATGATTCTGCAGTGTCAAAGCAGCAACCCAGGAAGCTTCTCAGGAAGGCGGGAGATTAGTATCTTCAAAGTCTTATTGTTCTTCCTAATGGCCCATTCAGGCTAATTGCCTACTGTCTGGTGGGCATTTCCTAAATGCAAACACTTTTGCAATTGATACAGAGCTTATATTCCTATCTTCAGATACAGCAGTGATACATGCATACAAATAGAATAATCATATTCAGTAAATCATAACCTTTCCAACGATACCTCAGTTATGCCATATTCATATCATAAGCATATTTCTATGAAGAATATGGGGCATAATGTGACAAAACCATTGTGGAGAATTTTGGTTGCTTGACCCGTGAAGTCATAAGTGTTTGAAATTGTGGGCTGAGTTTCTGGCAGGGTGAATAGACTCCATCTAGAAAACCTGGCCCTACAGAAGACAGACATTTAGTCCTTCCATTCTGATTCATTTCCAGAGTGAGGTGCTCATGTTTTCTGAGGAACACTGATAGCTGCTGAACTGCCTATGTGCACACATTTCTTGTGCACAGGGCAAAAATAATTTGGATTAAGGGGCCTGTTCAGAAGCCTATCATTGGCCAAATTATGGGTGCTGGTTTTGTAGTATTTTTGCACTCATTTTGCATGCACTTCTATGCTGAGTCAAAATATGGCCCATGTTGATTATACATAGGTGTATACCATAGAGCTATAATTGAAAAGGCTAACAGGAAATTTGAAAAAAAGGGGAAAAAGGCCCAAAATCGCACAACAAATAATTAGAGTTTCTTTAAATATACCAGAGTACCCTGTGGGAGATCCAGAGAAACTAAATGAGGTCTTTGCTATCCGTTTTCACCACAGATGATGGAAATAAACCTATACCAAGGTTATTCTTTATAGGTAATGAAGGTGAGGCATTATTCAGGGCAAAAGATGTATAAAAAAGATGATTCATCAACTTGAGATATTCAAGTGCAATCAATCATGAGAAGTGGCTGGTACAGTATTTATCTGAGTGTTCTGATGGAACTAAACACAAGTAACTAAGCTGCTCACAAATATATAATTTATCATTACGATCAGCTGACGTGGCCAATATTGCATCCATCTTTTTAAAAGGTAATATAGGTGATACTGGGATGCTGTGAGATTTCAGAATAATTAGGAAAGAACATCATTTAAAGAAATCCTGAGTATAAGGTTTCGTAAAGATAAATTATGACTTTCAAACCTGTACCTAACCTTTTTCAAAGAAATCTAACAAAACTGTGGATAAAGTACACATATCTATGACTTATTGGGACTTTCAAAAGGCTTTTGATATCGTTAATCACAAAAAGCTGTTAACTATGAGGTAAAAGATGAAGTTCTGTGTTAAGGGATATAAACCATTAACTAGGAATGAATGACCAATTCTCAAAATGCCAGTTTACGGTAGCTGAGGTTATAGCCCATTGATTAGATTTGAACGGTGATTGAGATCAGTAATAGATTATTAATACACACAGCAAATGTTGCAAATGGTATTATAGGTTCCCTAGTGGGTCAGCCAAGAAGACAGCTGTCATTTAAGTGAGTACCTGGGACTCCTGCTTCTTACATGACTAGCCCAAGAATCCATCTAGACAGTCCTTCTTCTTGCATCTCCATGTTTTGCAATTGCATTGCTGCTGTATACAGCACTGTAGATAGAAAATGCACATGCAGCTCTAGCGTGCACTTCATCACTTCAACATGATTGTCAGACAGTGGGTGACAACTGACAAACCAGTTAAAGGTAACATCTGTGACTCAGTGAGTTTAAATAATTATACCCCGCCTCTGACATGTATCTGCATGCTGCAGGATAAGCCCTTTTCAAACAATGTCTCAGAGAACCAACTGAAAAAAGGAACCAAGGCCTTTCAAGTTCTCTTGGTTGTTTTTCCACTCAGGTTGGTTCTAACAACTTTTTATCCATATGTTTTTTTTACTAGTAGCTGTTAAGGAGACCTTCACAGAGTCACATTTCATATGATTCTTCTGAGTCATTTTCCAAATGAAGTGCTTAGATTAACAAGGTGATAGCTGCCCAAGTCGTAGATGCTATGTGATAGGTGTAAAGTGACATATAGTGAACCCAGTGTTAATGGGATAAGTGGAGCAGCAGCTGGAATTTACAAGGTCTTGGATAGGATGTAAAAGAAGAGCTCCATGCACCAGCCCTCTGCCGCTAATCCAAGAGAACCCCTAGGCCTGGTCTACACTACAGAGTTAGGTCAACATAAGGCAACTTACGTCAACTACGCTAAAATGTAGCTCCTGCCCTTGTAACTTGCCCACTACACTGACTTAATAACTCTACCTCCACAAGAGGCCTAGTACTGAGATCGATGGAGTTAGGTTAATGCAGTGTCATTGTAGACACTGCGTTACTTACATAAACTGTTGCTGCCTTTCAGAAGCCATCCTGCAATACCCCACACTGACAGTTAAATTGGGGCAAGCACTCCTGGTGAGGACGCGCACTGCGGACACAAGGAGCATAGTGTGGGCATGCAAAAGCGATTTAATTACTGCAGGAGCTGTACATCGACATAACTTAGGTTGACTAAATTTTGTAGTGTAGACTTCTCTCTAGTCTGACTCTTCTCAATATTTCTCTTACAGCCTTTACTGTATGCATGTGTTCACTGTTCATTTACCCTCTTATCTATGCTCATTTTTTTTGTTCTCTTCATCTCCCCCATTTCTCTATTGCCTTTATCTTTTTCTTCTTCTTTCACTCTCTCCTCAACTCACCCTATTCATTTTTTCACCCTGCCATTTCTCTGCCACCTCCTACCCCTGTTTCTGTTGTCCCACCTGTGTCCTCTTACTTTGCTTCTCCTCCTTTGCCCCACACCCTCAGGTCAACTTAGGTATGCTCCAGCACTTTCAGGCTCCAGCCAAATTGCAACCACTTGCCCCCTATTTTCCTTTTGCTGTACAGTAGATAAATTTGTTGCTACTGCATGAGGGGACTCAAGGTGCTGAAGTCCTACTGAGAGGAAGTCATTGTGTCCAGGTCCCCCCAAAATGAGAACTAACGGTGTTGCTTTCTCCACCTAGTGGCGACCTTACCTGCCCTTGGGACCAATCAAATCTCAGGCCTGGTGAGAGTTCTTCCAAGTTAATCACACTGCTTTAAGCAATCAACTTTTCTAAATACCAGAAAAATAGCAGTCTCTTTGCCCATTGTGAACAGGTTTCACTGTATTTGTTTTGCAGGGGCATTCATATTCTAAATAAATAGCAGCACTGTCAGCCTGCAAAGGAGTTCTGAGACACAATCTTTACTGTTAACATATTGAGAAATAACATGAAGTTCCATATAAACTATGACACATGTCATATGAATAAGCCAGCTCGCATTTGACTCAGAGACTTAAAGCATCATTGCCAAATGCGCCAGGGGCTAAAAATCTCCAAATACAGTAGGGTGCAGTCAAGTCATTACCCAACCCAGTCCTCACCATAGTGTTTGTTTTTTGGGGATGGATTATCTGCACCTCACCATTTCCTCCTCCCTCCATACCTCTTTAAACTCCATTCAGGGTCCTACATCACATCAGCCCCATAGTTGTATTGAATTTACTGGCAGGCATTTCTAGTTACCCAAGAGCTGAAAAATACAACCTCCAGAATGATTTTGTACTGTGGTAGCACCTGGAGGCCCCAATCATGAACCCATTGTACTAGACAATGTACACACGGTAATAAGAGAAAAAGACCGCCCCTGTCCCCCAGAGCTTTTAAATTTACTTTTTACTACAGACAGTATTTTCTTACTCTTGGGATATCTCTAGGGTTGCCAACTTTGGCTGGATGAATTCTGGAGGTTTCATCACATGACATTATCTTTAATTAAAGATTAGTGCTTAATTCCTGGAGACTACAGGACAATCCTGGGGGGTTGGCAACCCTAGAAATCTCAGGCTGGTATAGTAAACGAGGTAGTCAGTTCCCTTTTCTGTAATTAATTCCTAGTCAGTTTCACTTTCCAGGTTTCCAGTGTTGTAAGGTTTGGGTTAAATAATATAAATAAAATAAATCTAGATCTTTTATATAGTGTGTTTCATCATTAGATCACAAAGCATTTCACAAAGGAGTTCAATATCATTATTCCCATCTTACCAATGGGGAAACTGAAGTGACTTGCCCAAGGTCACTCAGCAGGCCAGTGACACCACTGGGAATTGCACTGAGGTATCTTGCGTCCTAGTCCAAGAGCCTACCCACTAGGCCATACTGTCTCCCCTCCAAACACCACACGGGGGATTTTTGAATTATTCTGACAACTGTTTCCTTTGAATTATTTTTAAAAGGAAGAAACATTTCAGTCAGGACTGACAAAATCCTAGTTTAACAAAACCTGCAACTGTCACCTGATAGCAATGGTCACTTGAATAGACACTCTCTCTGAATCTATTGAGTGGTGAAATAGAGAGCATTAGCTTCCCCCTAAATGCTCTCACTCTCTGCCACTTTGGAGAGTCAGAAACCAGGAATGGGAATGGAAGTCAGGTCTCCCATGTGACCATGTTGAGCTACTATACTAAACCCTTGGATAACCAGCAGAGTGTTATTTTAAAGATGTATCTAAGCTGCTTACTGAATCAAAACTATACTGAGTTCTAGTTGAAAATTGTACACTTATTTTTGTAGACTGTGAATCAGGTGCTTCCCAACATCTGAACTAGCTTATTCCCAAAGTTTACAAGTCTCTCCTCACAAAATGGGATGGGCAAGTAGTAAATCAACTTTCTCAAGGATGAAATGTCAAGCTTTAGCATTCCTATTTAAAAAGGTGTGTCAGTGTCTTAATGTTTTATAAAGGCTGCACTGAATACTCTTTTTATAGCTGTAATATCATTTACTTGGCACCTCATAAATAATAATTTGCACATGAAGACCTCTATATTGAAGTGCACTTAAGATTATCTGGATGAATGAATACATCTGAATTTTGTGTATCACAGTGGGAGATTTTTAGGTTGCTGAGTAGAAGTGGAGCTGATTAACAAGAACTGCATAACTTCAGATGTAACTACTGAATACTCATTGTGATCGAAGCAAAGCTGCTATGTAATCACTTTCTGAACACTATTAGACTAGGTCATTGAGGGGAAGTTATTCTGTATTGGGTTAGATGACATACCTGGGTGAATGCATTGATCCAACTTATACTGGGGTTGTGGGATGAACAAACAGTGAAGCACCAAAATGGCTTCCCAAGGAAGAACATCTAGTTGTCCATGTGAGCTTCAAGAATTCTGTCTCCAACAACAGATTGGAAATTTTGTTTTGCCAGAGCTAGGAACCTGGCGATAAAAGGAGACTAAAGAGTTTAAAAGCTGTTCTGAAGGAGAGAAGGGCCATTCGCTTGCCAGCAGCTGCCTAGGGGGACAACCTGTTGAGAAACCTGAAGGAATTGGGCCTTCCCAGATCCAGGGAATGGTAAGCCTTAAGGAAGAAATAGATATGTGTACAGTAACTCCTCGCTTAATGTTGTAGTTATGTTCCTGAAAAATGCGACTTTAAGCGAAACGATGTTAAGCGAATCCAATTTCCCCATAAAAATTAATGTAATGGGGGGGGGAGGGGTTAGGTTCCAGGGAAAGTTTTTTCACCAGACAAAAGACTATACACACACACACATATATACACACACACACAGTGTATATATATAATAAATATATTATATATAACACACACACACACACAGTATAAGTTTTAAACAAACAATTTAATACTGTACACAGCAATGCTGATTGTGAAGCTTGGTTGAGGTGGTGAAGTAAGAGGGTGGGATATTTCCCAAGGAATGCCTAACTGCTAAATGATGAACTAGCACTCGGCTGAGCCCTCAAGGGTTACACATTGTTGTTAATGTAGCCTCACACTCTACAAGGCAGCACAAATGGAGGGAGGGGAGACAGCATGGCAGACAGAGAGACACACCCTGTGTGTGTGTGTGAGAGAGAGAGAGAGATGCGCATTGCCCCTTTAAGTACTCTGACCCCACTCTAGGTACATTGCCTTTTTAAGTAGATCAGCAAGTTGAGACAGCAGCTGCTGCCGGCAGGCTCCTTCCACCCTGAGCCCTGTCGTGTCGCCAACATCCCCCCCCCCCCCGCTCTATGGAGATGGGGCAAGCAGGGGGGCAGGAGCAGGGGGGAGAGGGACACCCTGACTTTAACCCCCTTCTTTCCCCACTTCCCCGCACAGCAAGAAGGAGGCGCCCGGGAGCAGCTCCAAGGCAGAGGGCAGGAGCAGCACATGGCAGTGGGGGGAGGGACAGCTGAACTGCCAGCAATTGATAGCTTGCTGGGCGGCTGCTGCACAGGGAACTTAGGGGATTGGGGAGCTGATGGGGGGCTGCCCGTCCACCCTGGTTCCAAGCCCCCACCAGCTAGCTCCAACGGGCTGTTCTTTCTGCAAGCAGTGGACAAAGCAGACGTCTGCCAAACAATGTTATAAGGGAGCATTGCGCAACTTTAAACAAGCATGTTCTCTAATTGATCAGCAGCGTAACAATGAAACAGGGACGATTTTAAGTGAGGAGTTACTGTACCATATGCTTTGTTGAATATAAGATACCCCCCCCCCCCGAAATAGGTTTTGTCTAAATAAGTAATACTTCACTTTTAGGAGACTGGTCACTAATTACCACTCCCATTGTTCTTGAGGGTACACAATTGCACAGTCTGCACGTATATCAGTCCTGCTGAGGTGACATGATTGATACACCAGGGATTGCAAACCAGCACCCTGTCTGAGAGTGGGAGAATCACATGTTTCAATCCCAAGAGAGAGACTTGAGGGCCCAAGTCTGAGACCTCCAGGGGAAACCAGGAGGGCTCAGAGATGCAGTTCATCCAGTAACTGTGACAGTCTCACCTGGAGAACAAACGAAATGCTAAGAGCCCAGTTAAAGTTGTTCATCTAGTACAGGTATACTGAGAAAAAGGTTTCAGAGTAGCAGCCATGCTAGTCTGTATCCGCAAAAAGAACAGGAGTACTTGTGGCACCTTAGAGACTAACAAATTTATTTGAACATAAGCTTTCATGGGCTACAGTCCACTTCATCGGATGCATAGAATGGAACATATAGTAAGGAGATATAGATACACATACAGAGAACATGAAAAGGTGGGAGTTGCCCTACCAACTCTTATAGACTAATTAATTAAGATGAGCAATTATCAGTAGGAGTTTGACAAGATGGTGTGAGGATACTTAACATGGGGAAATAGATTCAATGTGTGTAATGGCTCAGCCATTCCCAATCTCTATTCAAGCCTAAATTGATGGTATCAAGTTTGCATATTAATTCAAGTTCAGCAGTTTCTTGTTGAAGTCTGTTTTTGAAGCTTTTCTGTTGCAAGGTTGCCACATTTAAGTCTGTTATTGAGTGACCAGAGAGGTTAGTGTTCTCCCACTGGTTTTTGAATGTTATGATTCCTGATGTCAGATTTGTGTCCATTTATTCTTTTGCGTAGAGACTGTCCGGTTTGGCCAATGTACATGGCAGAGGGGCATTGCTGGCACATGATGGCATATATCACATTGGTAGATGTGCAGGTGAATGAGCCCCTGATGGCGTGGCTGATGTGATAGGTCCTATGATGATGTCACTTGAATAGATATGTGGACAGAGTTGGCATCGGGCTTTGTTGCAAGGATAGGTTCCTGGGTTAGTGTTTTTGTTCTGTGGTGTGTGGTTGCTGGTGAGTATTTGCTTCAGGTTGGGGGGCTGTCTGTAAATGAGGACAGGTCTGTCTCCCAAGATCTGTGAGAGAGAGGGATCATCTTTCAGGATAGGTTGTAGATCTTTGATGATGCACTGGAGAGGTTTTAGTTGGGGGCTGAAGGTGACAGCTAGTGGCGTTCTGTTATTTTCTTTTTTGGGCCTGTCCTGTAGTAGGTGACTTCTGGGTACTATATGTTCCATTCTATGCATCCAATGAAGTGGGCTGTAGCCCACGAAAGCTTATGCTCAAATAAATTTGTTAGTCTCTAAGATACCACAAGTACTCCTGTTCTGTTCTTTTTGAGAAAAAGGTGGCTCACAGAGTCCCTTTCGTCTGCTCCTTCTTTCCATTTCTCACTCACAAAGTGCAAGGGGGAGCAGAGAACCAACATGGCAACGTTAGCTGATTAAAGAATCTGTGATCAGAGAGTGAATGATTCCAAATTGTATTACTTACTAGTAGATGAAAGCCCATGCCACTGAACAGGTGTTACATTTGGGCCAAGTAATCGACCATCTGTGCTCTATATTGGATACATTTTCCTTTAGTATTCTCCATCTTCTAGGTTCTCTGTGTCCAGTGACTGTAGCTTTCTTTCTTGGCATCGTGCGTGGCCAAAGCATAAAGTGGTACTGGAATGGTGCCACCATATCCCAGTACATATGGGAACTGTTTCTTCTGTATAGCTTGGAATCAGACTATTTCAGTATTCGTGGCAGGCCTTCACACCAGTATGCCTGTGTACTGTTCCACTGAACAGCGTAACAGGAAACATGCTCACAAAACACAGCAGCGGTAAACATGGTAACACAGCATAAAGCAGCATGTGTTAGTGAATAGGAAATCATAAAGAAAGAGGCAGTAAAACCACATAGGTAGGTAGTAGTTTGGGGATCTTGTGTCCATGCGCTATGTTGTAGTGAGCAATATTGCTGTTTGTACACGTTCCCCAAAGTAGGGTGACCAGATAGCAAGTGTGAAAAATCGGGTGGGGGGTTATAAGGGCCTATATAAGAAAAAGCCCCAAATATCAGGACTGTCCCTATAAAATCAGGACATCTGGTCACCCTACCCCGTAGTGTGTAGGCAGAGCTGTCCCTTGGCTGGAGACACAACCACCTCTTTGTTACCCCGCAGAGCTGTTACTCCCACCTTCTCTGATCAACTGTCACATTCCAACTGCCAGATAACCTTTGGACTCCAACATTCCATCTGGTTCTCAGAGTGCCCAGTGATTGAACCTGGTGCTATTGTAAACAAAAAGAGCTCTCAACCATGCTTGCAGCTGTTTCCAGTGCTTCACATTGGCTTTACAGACATTCTAGGCTTCAGAGTGACATTAATGGCATCTTATTACATAGATTGTACTGCGGTACAACCTAGAGGCATGGAGCATATGTTGTGTCATGGACTGTTCACCCACATAACAAAAAGACCATTTATTTATAATCTAATGGTATGTCTTCACTGGAGCTGGATATGTCCAGCTCAACTAAATATACCCATGCTAGCTCTGATTGAGCTAGTGCACTTGAAGTAGAAACGTAGCCACAGTAGTGGGAGGGGCTAGGGTTTTGGATGGGATCATACTTGGGGCAACCTGTCACTTAGCCCATCCTGTCAGTTACTCTGCGGTAGGTATGCTTTTATTTTTTAGCATGCTAACTTGATCAGAGGGGGGGGAAATCCACAAAATGGCTCCATTCAGCTCCAGTGTAGATGCATCCTGTGTATACAATGATAGACAACAAAGATAGATACAACATACAGATGGGAGGCACTCAATGGAACAATTAGACTGATTGATTTTTATATTTCTCCATGCAATTTTGGAGATAAATACACGGGGGCAGGTTATGCCTGGCCCTTTCGTGGGTGAGCAAGGTGAAGGCATAAATAGCCTTTTCCCTAAGCCCCTCAAGAGCCAGGTACTACTGAGCTCCTAAACACATGGTGTGCTCCTTACTAGAGGCCCCTGGGCCAGTGGCATGTTTTGCCATTCCAACTCCTACTGCACTCACACATTGTGACTGTTACAAAGGAGCCTCCCCATGTAGTTGTGCAGGGATCTCACTCTTCCTGTGCTCTGTGGATTCATAGATTTTTAAGGCCAGAAATGACTATTACGATCATTTAGTCTGACCTGCATACCATAGGCCCTAGAATTTCTGGCAGTTCTGGGAGACTTTGTGCTTCCTTGATTTTAAAGATAATTGGCCATATTCTACTTTTAATAATCTTCCACTTTATTTGTGGTTTTACCACAAAATGAGTAAAATGTATATGCCTAGTAGTGTCTGATCTCAGAGGCTGAGGAGAGATCAATAATGGAGCCCACACTATACCTCTTGTAACATGCACTTCATTTACTCAGATTCCACTTTGCTATTTCCTGTGTAAAAGTTCAAACTGCAGAAGGCACAAGCTAATTTCAGATATTACATATTTTTCTATGTAGTGGTACAAGAGGAAATCATTTCTTGCCGGTATTGCACTCATGGGAGGGAAATAAAGGGGGGGGGCACGTGACCTCCCCTTGTGACCCTCCATGTGACTCCTCTACGCCCCCAGCCTGGGGCCCCCCGCTCTCCCCATCCTCTCCATTTCAGCATATGTACGACTTACTAAAAGACAAATGTTAAGTAGAACTGTATCTTAAACTGCTTTATGGTATTGTACCCAAACCCATTGCATTTCAATGGGGGATTCAACTTCCTTTATAGGAACAGATTCCTGAAACTCTTACCGGTCCACAAAAGTGGTCCATAGATATGCAAATAGTCCCATTGTCTTCAATGGGATTGATCAAATGATTAAGCGTTTACAGGATTAGGTTCCAAGTTTGTAAATTGTTGTGGATGAAACTGACAATGCCTGAGCTGTCAAATCAGAAGGAGCTTCATTTGAATAAAGGTGGGCAGATGTGTCATAAGTCTTAGCTCCGTTGCTAAGATGAGGAACATATTTTCAGCAAAGTTCTCGGCAGATGCCTGAGGCAGCTGGTTTAAGGCCATCAGTGCCCGGCATTATATTCTTCACTTATAGTTCTCTCACCCACAAAGCTGGAAAATGAGGCATTTGTTTTCTTTGTTTTGCTGCTCCAGTTCCAGTTAACAAAATGCATGTTAGACTAGTTTGGCTGCAAAGAAGAATTCTGTGTACACCTGGTTCCTGTAAGGCTGCGGAACTGGGCTGACATCAGAATCCAAACATCCTCTGGTCAGTGCAAGCAGAGGCATTCCTCTAATAATTTGGACTTTATGTGATGCAGTATGGATATCATAGATAATTCAGACCAATGGGAGAAACAAAATAAAAAACACTGTTTAAACACCTTCCATCCCTCCCTCCATTCCTCCCATCTTGAGGGCTCCTGGCCAACATAACAGCACAATATATGTGCTAACAAACTTAAACAAAGCCTTTGTTTAAGTTTGTTAGCTTATGTATTGTGCTGTTAAAGCCATTTAAAGAATGAATGCCCTCCCTAGCCATGTTCCGCTCCTTTAAGGAGCAGAGCACAGCCCCAAGTCTTTCCGGTACCCTGTACCTGCTAAAAATCTCTTGCTGGTACTCCGTACTGATGGGTACCGCCCTACTTGCACTCCTGTTTATAGGGGTATTTGTAGGCTTTGCAGAATTTGGTGCTTTTTTATTATTATTATTTATTTTTTACAATTTCAGTGGATAATGTTTTTAAGCATTTTTTTCAATTTTTATCTATTTAAATGTTTACAGTTGCACAAAATTATTGGGTTTAAGCGTTTTTTATTGATTTTACATTTTCACTATTGTGGGAAATTATGAGGGGGTCAGACAATGGGGGGATCAGATAATTATTTAACAACAGTAGTTGTTGAGATTCAAAAAGTTAAAGCTTTATAATCGTGAAAACACAAATTGTGAAATTCACAAAGTAAATATGCTTAAATCAAACTCTAAAAAGTCCTCAAACAGCATTTTCTTACTTCAGCCATCAGTATATTTCAGTTATCGATTGAAATATTTTTGTTGGTTTGTGTGTGTATCGTGAAATCAACATTTACTGACATTTTACCAATAAAAATCGAATCCTTTCAAACCTAGGTATTTGAACAGAATAGAAAATTAACTAACACCTCCTCTGTGCCCCTCTCCATACAACCAAGTCCATTCCAGCCACCTAACATTTTTTAGATGATTTTTCAGTCAATAATCTCTGATTCCTTTTTACCACATGAAAAACAATCAGCAAAACAACGGTGGTACATATACCAGCTGGTTATATGAAAATCTTCCTTTCTTATTCTTAGGACCGAGGCACAAGGTTATTAAACATTCTTCTGTTTGCTTAGCATATGTGGTGTGGGTACATTGTCAATGCCCACATTCCTCCTCTTCATTATTCTCATCCTCTGTTCTCATCTCATTTAAAATGTCAGAATCTGTCACTTTTCTGCCAATTTCATGATGGCCTACATTGGCAAGCATCCTGAACTCTGCTGTACTGATTTCTGCAAAGGGAGAGGACATGGCCTCTTGAGGCTTGTCTTGGATGATGTCATTTTTGTCATTTGGTTCTCATATCTTAAACCCACGTTTTCAAGCCACCTTGATGTATAATTCTGGCTGATAAATTATTTTGGGTGGAAACAATACAACATTCAGTTTTGTCTACTTTCAGCCCCAAATCATGTGAATTGTAGGGAGGATTTGTTGAATTTCAGTTTGAACTTGACACTCCGGGTGAAACCCCAGACTACAAACTAAAATAATACTTTGTGTGGACTGATGCAAACAAAAAGTACTTTATTTTATTATGGTGCTCTGTAGATAGAAAAGCCAACATGTCCAGTTCAGATTAGTTATTATTATGGGAAGAGAAGTTCACAATTTCTACTCTCCAATAGTACTGTCAACTCTTTTTTTATTTGGTTGCATAAATCTATTGGTGATCTTTAGTGGAAACCATTTAACCATTGCTTGATTCACCAAATCAGTATCGCCAAGCATAGTTTTCCTGTTATAACTTCTGAAGGATAGTGTGGGTAACAAAGAGAGCTGGTTAAATTTTTTTTGTTTGAAAGCTTTTGACAAAAATGGTATCTTCACCAAAATGGAAACTGTGAAAAAATGACCTATTTTGACACCCCGCCCCCAAAAAAAAATTCCCAGAAAAATAAACACGAAAACCAAAAAATGTAGGTTGTCAGATTAAACTTTTTTTTAAAAAAGTTGGTGTTTGGTAACCAGTTTTTTGTAATGAAAACACATTTTTCCTTCAAATTTTTCAATGAAAACTTTTATTTCATTAAAATATTTTGTGAGAACAGTACTTGTCCTGACCAGTACTTGTAACAAGTGAACTGTATATTTCAATCACGTCAGGAGAGATCAACACACTAGTAAGGACTTATAAGCAAACAAAAGAATTCTCCCTATCCTCTGTAAAGAATAACATAATCTGCCCACATTTGCAATTTTATAAACAAACCCTTCATGCTTAATTTTGCAGTCCCTAAATTAAGCAAAATTCCCACAGAAGTCAGTGGAAGCTTTGGTCAATTAAAAACCTCCCAGGTCTGGCTAAGTAGCACACGAAGATGCTTTTCTACAAACAAAAGACAGGGTGGACATTCAAGTGTGTAACCTGAACAATGTGAATTTAGGTCTGATAACACATGAATTACTGCACTCAGTGAATGTTGCTGTCATGAAAATTTTGAATTTTTTGACTAGTGTTTTATTATAATTAAATATTTGTTTCATGGTAGTGCCTATAGACTCCAGTCTGAGAGTATAATACTGTATTAGGTATTGCACAAAAGCCTATTAAAAAGTCAGTCCCTGCCCCAAAGAGCTTACAGCGTAGGTATGTGAACACAACAAGTGGACAAACTAAACAAATGTGGAGATGAGAAGTGGAGGAGTGTGGAGCAGCAGAATAAGCACAATCTGAGTACAGTGGCTACAGCTCACCACTTACCTAACCATTGTCAGGTGTAAGCAGCCTGGCCGACTGGCCGAGGTGAGTTGTAAGTAGGAATTTGAAGGCAGATAAGATTTATTTGGGGCAGGGTTTCCACACATGCGGGTAAGTATGGGAGAAAGGGATGTGATTGTGGGAAAAGCTGACTACTAGGTGGTGATGGCTGAGCAATGTTAAACTAATGCAATGTCAAACATTGAAAAAGTTGCTTGTTCTTCAGATGAGGAAAAACAGGACATTTACCAGATGAATTCTAAATGGCCAAACATACAGGGCAAGTCTGTCCCTGAGAACATCAAATTTGACCCCATCTGTTCATTTTCCAGCAGCATCTTTGGATCTGACTCTAAGGAAGGGCCAAACCAAATACCTGATGCTAATTATCCCATAACTTTGATAGTCTGCAGCAAGATGTTTACTGTTTAATCCTATCTCTAGTTATGAAGATCCTGAAGGTAGTTCTGAACTGAGCTTGTATGTGCTTGAATCTTTTTACAGAATGACAAGAGACATGTTTACAACACCCATGGCCCTTTGCCCTGCACCTTATGTAACCATTTGCACCAGTGCAATGTATGAGTTCCATTCTGATTTGGTAACATTTTAAACCCACTTTGCACTGGTATAAGTGACGACACGAAGTGTGGGGCAACAGTGAAGTGGGAGCAGCAGTCTCAAGCATTTTATAACCACACAGGAAACCTCTTTTGCAGAGAGAACTTATTGTACCAGATTCTGCCACCCTTACTCACAGTGAATACTATCTTGCTCCTCAGGTAGACCCATTGCACTTGAGGAGTAAAGAACTGCTCAATGAGAGTAGCAGAATCTGGTCCTGTTATTTGTTAAGCACTGAAACATATTTTATTCAGCCAACAAATTGCATGGTTTTAGAAAATATGCTGGTGTTCAGGTCTGCAGATAGCCAGCTTTGAACTGAAATAAAATTGTTCCTGGTCTCCAAAGGCAGGCTTCACAGCACAGATCAGCTTTGGAGCCTGTCTATCAACACTGCATGCTGAGATCCCTCTTTCATGCAAATTATGACTTTTTCTGTGAGTAAGTGATAAGCTTTTTCAAATGGCCAAATAACCTAAGGAAAAAAAGAGCCTCTATCTGCATGAAGGAGTGGCCACTTTTGTATGCATCTTAGAATGACCTTAATTTCCATGCAATGAAATCTTGATCCTTTAATGATTTAACTGTGGTGGGTGACAGAAAAATGAGGGGAAAATTGGAGGAATTGGCACATGTATTGTTTCCAGATGATCTCATTTGGAAATACATAAAACGGATTTCAAAATTCAGTTGAACTGATTCACTCTTCAAATTAAATTATCTTTTATTGTAGTGTAGTTTCTGAGAAATTGATATTATTCTGTCATAAAAATGTTCAGATTTCCAATTAGAAAAATGATCATCAATGAAAATTGGTTTAAATCTGGTCTATATGTAACATAACACATTTTTTGTGATTTTTCTAGAACCATCCATCTCCTTATAACACTGTAATACTCAAACATGCAAATTTAAGGACCCCCCCACCAGTGTGTTATATAACTTATGGACAGCCCCTGTATAATAATGGGGGGGGTGATCAGAAGCCCCAGGAATACTATTTGTTTCCTATACTGCACAACTTATATTAATAGTTTGGAAAGAGAAATGTTATCTGTTAGTGAAACATAGCTGGTTTAATAATCAAGTATTATCTATATACAGATCACTGGGTACGTCTACACTACCCGCCGGATCAGCGGGTAGTGATGGGTCCCTGATCGCTCTGCCGTTGACTCCTGTACACGACCGCGGCGAGAGGTGGAAGCGGAGTTGACGGGGGAGCGGCGGCAGTCGACCCCACGCTGTGAGGACGCGAGGTAAGTCGACCTAAGATACGTTGACTTCAGCTACACTATTCTCATAGCTGAAGTTGCGTATCTTAGGTCGATTTCCCTCCCTCCCCCCCACTGTAGACCAGGCCACTGTTTATCTCAAAATCATAGGTGCTGACTTACTCAGATCCTGGGGTGTGCTCGACCTCCACTCTGCCTCAGGCCTCGCCCCTGCTCTGCCCCTTCTGCTAATTCCCCACCCCTGCCCCACCCTTGTCCCGCCTCTTCCCAGCCCCTCCCCCGCCTCTTCCTGCTCCCTCCTCTCTCTCTCTCCCCCCAACACTTCAATAACTAAGGATAAGTTTCCAGACCCTGATCTCAGTTACCCTAATAAATGCAGAGTAACTCCAGAAACTTCAAATCACATTGATTTTAACAGTTACTTCGGAGTAACTGAAATTAATATAAAGCCCAATTATGAAGAAAAAGATCTGAATTTAAGAGGGCAGAATGTAATCCTAGAATCATAGAAATGTAGGGCTGGAAGCAGGGGTGGCAGAAGCTTCCCAAAAGTCTGGGGGGGGGGGCAGGAGTCCCCACCCCTAAGGCCCCATCCCCAAGGCCCCTCCACTTCCCCCAGAGGACCTGTCCCCAGAAAAGTTGGAAGCAAGAGCGGGGGCTGAAAGCAGCCACCTCCTGTGTCCCTGCCCAGGGCAGGTGGAGGGTCCACACCGTGGCACCCCACAGCTGCCCATGCAGCTCTTATGCCGATCCAGCTCCAGGCGTACAGGTCAGGTTTTCTAAACCTTCAATCATTTTTGTTACTCTCCTCTCGACTCTCTCCAATTTGTCCACATAATTTCTAAAACGTATCACCCAGAACTGGACGTAATACTCCAGATGAGGCCACACCAGTGCTGACTAGATCAGGAAAATTAACTCCCAGGTCTTACATTCAACATGCCTGTTAATACACCTTAAAACAATAGCCTTTTTTGCAACTGTATCACATTGTTGAATCATTTTTCAGAGTAGCAGCCGTGTTAGTCTGTATCCGCAAAAAGAACAGGAGTACTTGTGGCACCTTAGAGACTAACAAATTTATTAGAGCATAAGCTTTCGTGGGCTACAGCCCACTTCTTCGGATGCATAGAATGGAACATATATTGAGGAGATATATATACACACATACAGAGAGCATGAACAGGTGGGAGTTGTCTTACCAACTCTGAGAGGCCAATTAAGTAAGGCCTGGTCTACACTAGGCTTTTATGTCGAATTTAGCGCCGTTACATCGAATTAACCCTGCACCCGTCCACACCATGAAGCTATTTAGTTCGACATACAGCTCTCTTAAATTCGACTTCTGTACTCCTCCCCAACGAGAGGAGTAGCGCTAAATTCGAAATGGCCATATCGAATTAGGCTAGGTGTGGATGGAAATCGACGCTAATAGCTCCGGGAGCTATCCCACAGTGCACCACTCTGTTGACGCTCTGGACAGCAGTCCGAGCTCGGATGCTCTGACCAGCCACACAGGAAAAGCCCCGGGAAAATTTGAATTCCCTTTCCTGTCTGGGAGTTTGAATCTCATTTCCTGTTCGGACATCGTGGCGAGCTCAGCAGCACTGGCAACGATGCAGAGCTCTCCAGCAGAGATGGCCATGCAATCTAATAGAAAGAGGGCCCCAGCATGGACTGATCGTGAAGTCTTGGATCTCATCGCTGTGTGGGGCGATGAGTCCGTGCTTTCAGAGCTGCGCTCCAAAAGAAGGAATGCTAAGATCTACGAGAAGATCTCAAAAGCCATGGCAGAGAGAGGATACAGCCGGGATGCAACGCAGTGCCGCGTGAAAATCAAGGAGCTGAGACAAGGCTACCAAAAAACCAAAGAGGCAAACGGACGCTCCGGATCCAAGCCCCACACATCACGTTTCTACGAGGCACTGCATTCCATCCTAGGTGCGGCCGCCACCACTACCCCACCACTGACCGTGGACTCTGAGGATGGGATATTGTCCGCGGCCGGTTCCTCGTCGGACATGTTAGCGGACGGGGAAGATGAAGAAGGAGATGAGGAGGACGAGGCAGTCGACAGCACTGGCACCGCTGATTTCCCCGACAGCCAGGAGCTCTTCATCACCCTTACAGAAATCCCCTACCAACCGTCCCCAGCCGTTAGCCCGGACACAGAATCAGGGGAAGGATCAAGCAGTAAGTGCTTTAAACATCTAAACATTTATTTTTAACAGAACTGGAATATTTATAATATTAACAATGTGTTTTTCATGAACTTATTTAAACATCTAAACTTTTATGTACAACAGAACTGGAATATTTATAATATTAACAGTGGGTTTTTCATGATTTCTTTGCCTTAGGCGCTTAACTATTTAGTCCCAACTATTTAAAAAAAATCAAACAATGTCCGGTTTTTCATGATTCTCCAGCCAAAGACGCTCCACTCTTTACTTCCTGCCAGTGCAGCTACACCAAAATACGGTCTATATGGCCGGGGATTGACGCGAAATCCTCATGGGAGAACTCTTCGTAGGTCTCATGGAGGTACCTTTCCAGCCTGTTCATCAGGTTCCTGGGTAGGGCGATCTTATTTGGTCCCCCATGGTACGAGACGTTTCCCCGCCACGACACAATCAAGTATTCTGGGATCATCGCACGGCAGAGCATGGCAGCATACGGCCCTGGTTTTTGCATGCTTTCCCTAAGCATGCGTTCCTTCTCACTGTCCGAGATCCTCATGAGGGTGATGTCGCTCATGATGCCCTGCTTTGAATTAGGGAGGGGAATGTTAGTATTGGGACTGCTTTACAGCCACGCGGTGGAGGGAGAGGGGCAGCA
This sequence comes from Terrapene triunguis, assembly GCF_002925995.2. Lineage (NCBI taxonomy): Eukaryota > Metazoa > Chordata > Testudines > Emydidae > Terrapene > Terrapene triunguis. The sequence goes on along the minus strand of NW_020664444.1, from coordinate 20,863,426 downwards.
TACAGGGATCTTTCCCTGGGACAGCCACGAGGGGGTGGGACGGGGCAGAGTTCATGCTAGCCTGATTGCTGCCAGCAGAGACTGGCATTGCTTTCAATGTGAAAGGAGGCCAGTGCTACTATTACAGTTTTAAGCAGCCACAAGTCTACGGCTTACCATGTTTGCCTGCGACAGAAGTTCAGGTGTCCTGCCCCGCTTCTCAGATCGGCAGTGCAAGACCCCAGGCACTGAAGGCGAGGGCCGAAAATTCGACCTTGTCCTGAGTGCGCATGTGAGAGGTGCAGTGCATGGTCTTGTTCACAGAGAAAGACTATGTTCTTTGTTCACAACGAAATTTAACTGTCTCAGGAATTCACTCCCTTTTTCCCATTCCCTCAGACACATCTGCGACTGTCTCCCAACCCAGCCTGGCATCACACTCCCAGAGGCTAGCGCAGATTAGGCGGAGGAAGAAGAAGACGCGTGAGGACATGTTCTCAGAACTAATGGGCTGCTCCCGAGCCCAGGCAGCCCAGCAGACACAGTGGAGGGAGAACTTGTCCCAAATGCACCGAGCAATCATGGAACGGGAGGAGAGGTGGCGTCAAGAGGACCAGCAGGCGACTCAAACGCTGCTTGGACTAATGAGGGAGCAAACGGACATGCTCCGGCGCCTTGTGGATGTTCTGCAAGACCGGAGGCAGGAGGACAGAGCCCCGCTGCAGTCTATCTGTAACCGCCCTCCCCCGCCACCAAGTCCCATACCCCCCTCACCCAAAGTCCAAAGAAGGAGGGGCGGCAGAGTCCGTGAAAACTCTCACTCCACCCCTGCAGACTGCTCTAGTACTAGAAGGCTCCCATTCCCCAAAATTTGACAAGTCCTTTCCTTCCCGCCTCACCCAAGCCCCCGTCCAAGTTTCACCCCCCAGTTTCATGTGTAGTTGCTAATAAAAAATACGTTTCTGTTAATTACTGTTTCCATCATGTCTCTAACCGCCCTCCCCCGCCACCAAGTCCCACACCCCCCTCACCCAAAGTCCAAAGAAGGAGGGGCGGCAAGGGCCGTTAAAACTTTCAGTCAACCCCTGCAGACTGCTCAAAATTTGAAAAGTCCTTTCCTACCCACCTCACACAAGTTCCCCCCCCCCCGTTTCATGTGTGGTTCATAATAAAATATTAGTTTCTGTTAATTACTGTTTCCATGATTTTCTTTTGGAAGAGAGTCTGTCTGAAGGGGGGGAAGGGGCTTGGTAATTGGACAGGACAGTCACCTTTAGCAGGGTACAGAGGCGGGGGCAGGTCCAGCATCAGGACACATACACAGTGCAGTCACTAGTTATCCTGGTCAGTCTGGGAGGTGGTTTTCATGTTCTTGGGGGGGGGGGGGGTTGCTCTGTGACTTTGTGGCGGGGGAGGGCAGTTACTGATCTTATGCAGCGGTCCTTATCCTGGATCACAGAGCCACACAGCAGGGGATCTGTAACCCTCCTCCCCCTGCCAGAAAGTCACCTAGCCGACACATACACGCAGTCCCGCCCAGGAGTGCTGGCAGGCTCCGTTGAAACAACCAGTCCACCACTGCGGAGCCTGTCATTCCTGGAGTTTAAAAGCATCATTTGCATCAGAACACTAAACCCGCCCCCCGCCACAGTCTGCGTCCCCGGTTTAAAACATTCCCGTGAAAACAGTAATAAAGACAACGGTGTTCATTAACAAAACAGAACTGATTTTATTTTTTGGGAAGGGGGTGAAGGGGGTATGTAGCTGGAGAGGATAGTCAACATAAACTGGGTAAAGAAACGGGGGCAGGTTGAGCTTCTGTGTCCACAAACTTAACAGTCACTGGTTACCCTGCTCAGTCAGGAACCTAGCTTTCAAAGCCTCCCTGATGCACAGCGCGTCCCGCTGGGATCTTCTAATCGCCCGGCTGTCTGGCTGGGCGTAATCTGAAGCCAGGGTATTTGCCTCAACCTCCCACCCCGCCATAAAGGTCTCCCCCTTGCTCTCACAGAGATTGTGGAGCACACAGCAAGCTGCAATAACAATGGGGATATTGGTTTCGCTGAGATCACAGCGAGTCAGTAAGCTTCTCCATCTCCCCTTGAGACGGCCAAAAGCACACTCCACCACCATTCTGCACTTGCTCAGACGGTAGTTGAACAGTTCTTTTTCTGTGTCCAGGGCGCCAGTATAGGGCTTCATGAGCCAGGGCATTAGCGGGTATGCTGGGTCCCCGAGGATCACTGTAGGCATCTCCACATCCCCAAGAGTTATTTTGTGGTCTGGGAAGTAAATACCTTCCTGCAGCCGTCTAAACAGACCAGAGTTCCTGAACACGCGAGCGTCATGAACCTTGCCCGGCCATCCGACATTGATGTTGGTAAAACGTCCCCTATGGTCCACCAGTGCTTGCAGCACCATTGAAAAGTAGCCCTTTCTGTTAATGTACTGGCTGGCCTGGTGGTCTGGTCCCAGGATAGGGATGTGAGTCCCATCTATAGCCCCACCGCAGTTTGGGAATCCCATCGCGGCGAAGCCATCTATGATGACCTGCGCGTTTCCCAGGGTCACTACCTTTGAGAGCAGTACCTTAACGATTGCGTTGGCTACTTGCATCACAACAACCCCCACGGTAGATTTGCCCACACCAAAGTGGTTCGCGACTGACCGGTAGCTGTCCGGCGTTGCAAGCTTCCAGAGGGCTATGGCCACTCGCTTCTGGACAGTCAGGGCTGCTCGCATCCGGGTGTCATTGCGCTTCAGGGCAGGGGACAGCCACTCACAAAGTTCCAGGAAAGTGCCCTTTCGCATGCGAAAGTTTCGCAGCCACTGGGATTCATCCCAGACCTGCAGCACTATGTGGTCCCACCAGTCCGTGCTTGTTTCCCGGGCCCAGAATCGCCGTTCCACAATATCCACATGACCCATTGCCACCGTGATGTCCTGGGCGCTGGGGCTCATAGTTTCTGACAGTTCTGTGCTACTCTCCGACTTCAGGCCCTCACGGCGGTGCCGTAGCCTCCTCGCCTGATTTCTCTGCATCTGCCTCAGGGAAAGGTGTATGATAAGCTGCGAGGCGTTGAGAACGGCCACAACTGCAGCGATGGTCGCAGCGGGATCCATGCTCGCAGTGCTGTGGCGTCCGCGCTGTCACTGATCAGAAAAGTGCGCGAACTGATTTCCCGCCGGCGCTTTCAGGGAGGGAGGGAGGTCGGTAGTGACGGACGGATGACGACAGTTACCCAAAAGCACCCTCGACACATTTTTTTACCCAGAAGGCATTGGCGGCTCGACCCAGAATTCCAATGGGCAGCGGGGACTGCGGGATAGCTGCCCACAGTGCACCGCTTCCAATGTCGACACTTGCCCCATTAGTGTGGACTCACAAAGTCGAATTACTGTCCTTAGTGTGGACACACACGTTCGACTTTGTAATATCGATTCCACATATTCGATTTAAGTGAAATCGAACTACCCTCGTAGTGTAGACATACCCTAAGTGAAAAAAAACTTTTGAAGTGATAATCAAGCTAGCCCAGTACAGACAGTTTGATAAGAAGTGTGAGAATACTTACAAGGGGAGATAGATTCAATGTTTGTAATGGCTCAGCCATTCCCAGTCCTTATTTAATCCTAAATTAATTGTATCTAGTTTTCATATCAATTCCAGCTCAGCAGTCTCTCGTTGGAGTCTGTTTTTGAAGTTTTTCTGTTGTAAGATAGCCACCCGCAGGTCTGTCATTGAATGACCAGACAGGTTAAAGTGTTCTCCCACTGGTTTTTGAGTATTATGATTCCTGATGTCAGATTTGTGTCCATTAATTCTTTTGCGTAGAGACTGTCCGGTTTGGCCAATGTACATGGCAGAGGGGCATTGCTGGCACATGATGGCATATATCACATTGGTAGATGTGCAGGTGAATGAGCCCCTGTTGACTCATATTCGGCTTCTCGTCCACTGTAATCCCCAGGTCCTTTTCCGGAGAACTGCCACTTAGCTGGGTTTATTCACCCTCTCTGAATGTCTGAAGTTTTCGGGTCCAATTCAACTGGAAACCTACAATGTCCCAGTCTTCCAGTGCAAAGTAGATTTAAAGCCACCAGAACTTTTTCTGCTGGAGCATTTCCCCATTGTAACAATCTAAGGTGCTCTCTTCCACCACTGCTCTCAGACCCGCCCTCTCCCCCCCACACGCACACATAAAGAGTGTAGATGATAGAAAGTGAGTATGTCTGGAGCAACCTTGCCCTCTAGCAATATTTAGAGGAGCCCTGTGTTAACGCTGGGCTGGTAGAAAACGGCCTGAAAAAGAAACAGCTCCTTAGTGTCCATGCTTCTTCACACCTTTAGCTGCACCAAGCACTAATTTTGCACAGCTGAGAATCTGGCCTGTGTTATCCCCAGATCTATGATTTATGTGCTGTGCCTATTTTCAATGTCACTTTCAAAGAATTTAGCATAGAAATACCTATTTTTCAGTATAAAATAACACTTCCAATGAAAAAGGAAACCCTGCTATTTTAACAAAAGCATCGGGAGGAGGGGGTATTGCACACATTGTCAAAAATGCATACAAATCAAAAAACAAAAGTACAGGCAGAAAAGATATTACATCTGAGCCCTCTTCACCAGATGTGTTCTGTATCCAAACTGCAATTAAAACTAGCTTATTGGTTTTGCTGTATGCTCAGTGCCCGACTATCACACATTCTCATTCTCTCTCTCTCTCTCTCCCCCTCCCCCCAGTCTTTGCTGAAGAATAAATCTTCTCACATAAGGGCACGTTAAGTATTTTGACAGAAATTCATCCCCAGTGAACCACAAGGAGGGTAGGTGGGTAATTTAGTAACCAATTTATTGTAAAAGCTACAAATGAAATAGTTTGGGCACTGAACAGCAGTCCTGAAAAAAGTGACTTTTTATTAATGAAACTATTTAGATAATTTCACATTTGCTGATATTCTGAAGTACACACAGATGGCTCATCCCCAAGTGCTGGGTGGTCACAAAAGGGATGGCTAATCCCCATTATGACTGGGATGACATATTTCCTGCACACACACACTTATAATTGCAATTCTTATCTCTAACTATGCTTTAATTGTAACATCTCACAATGCTCCTATTGCACAGTAAGACCAGCAGGACTTCTAGTTTGCTGCCATGTTGTCTGTGTGATGGTTGAACTGCAGAATCCATCAGAAAGAAGCCGCATACTACTCCAAGTACAGGTGTGGCAGTGATTTACTTTTAAAAGGTTTGAACTAGAAATTATGGGCCTGATTCTGATCTCTCACAAGTTTGACAACAATGTGCAATTCTGCTGTCTACAGAAGAGTCATTTGTGATTTATACCAGTGTGAATGAGAGCAGAATCAGCCCAAATGTATAATCACCTGGAGCCCTTCAAAATCTATTTTGTCCTGTGTAAGGACTGCAGGATTAAACTCCAGGCCTTGATATTTGCTCAAAACCAGATAAAGCTAAATACTGCAATTTTCCTGGTAAGAAGTTACAAGCTTTAGTAAAGCTATTTTTTCCAGCCCTGGTTTGGGCCGGGGGGGTGTGTGTGTGTCTGTCTGTCTGTGTGTTCACAGAAGCGCACACATGCATGAGATCATGCTGCATTTTGCCACAGAAATATTAGCCTTCCCAAGAGCCTAGTTAACTGTAATCCTCTCACTACTGCAAGTCAAGTTTTAAACATAAAAATACACTGAGGCTTTGTCTACACTGGCAAGTGAAAGACAAAACTTTTGTCGTTCAGAGGGGTTAAAAAAACCACACACCAGAAAGACAAAAGTTTTGTTGATGACAAGCACTGGTGTGAACAGCACTTTGTCGGCAGGAGTGCTCTCCTGCCAACATCACTATTGCCATTCCTTGGGGATGGAAGTTTTTTGTCAGCAGGAGAGCTCTCTCCTGCCAATAAACAGTGGCTACACTCTGCGCCTTTTAGCGGAACGGCTGTAGTGGCACAGCCGTGTTGCTAAAAGCTGCGTAGTATAGACATAGCCTAAGACAAGTTGTAGAATCCTCCTGCAGGCTAAAATATACTATGTGTGAGAGCGCATCAAAGAAGTTACTATTGTATGTACAGTTTTTTTTAACATGCAATAAAATGTCAAAGCATAGTGCATTTGATCCAAGTCTTTTAAAACCAGTCATGATAATGTGTAACCTGGCAAGCATAATGACTTTTGTATGTTGTGTTCTTTCATGAAAAGCCTATGGACCAAAATTATATCTGACTTCAGTGGGGTTGCTTCTGCAGATATTTGGCCCCATAACCTCAGTTCAAAGAAGAGTAGTTTGTGATATACCTTTGAAAGTTTCGTCATCAACTGTATAGTGCAGGGGTAGGCAGCCTTTCAGAAGTGGTGTGCCGAGTCTTCATTTATTCAGTTTAATTTAAGGTTTCACGTGCCGGTAATACATTTTAACATTTTTTAGAAGGTCTCTCTCTCTGTCTATATTATATAACTAAACTATTGTTGTATGTAAAGTAAACAAGGTTTTCAAAATGTTTAAGAAGCTTCATTTAAAAATAAATTAAAATGCTGATCTTACGCCGCCAGCCTGCTCAGCCCGCTTCCAGCCTGGGGTTATGTTCACCTAGGCCGGCAGCAGGCTGAGCGGGGCCTGCGGCCAGGACACTGGCTTGCAAGGGGCCGGCAGCCGGGACCCCAGACCTGGGGGGGGTTCAGGGGTCAGGGCAGAGGGCTGGGAGTGTGTGGGGGTGCAGGGCAGAAGGCTGGGGATGTGGGGGGTTCAGGGCAGAAGGGGGGGGATGGGGGGGGGTGCAGGGGACAAGGCTGGGTGTGTGTGTGTGGGGGGGTTCAGAGGTCAGGGCAGAGGGCAGTGGGGATGTCGGGGGGTCAGGGCAGAAGGCTGGGGATGTGGGGGGATTCAGGGGTCAGGGCAGAGGGCAGTGGGTGTGGGGGGGGTTCAGGGGTCAGGGCAGAGGGCAGTGGGGGTGTGGGGGGGTTCAGGGGTCAGGGCAGAGGGCTGGGGGTGTGTGGGCATGCAGGGCAGAAGGCTGGGTATTGGGGGAGTTCAGGGGTCAGGGCAGAGGGCTGGGGTGTGTGTGGAGTTGCAGGGCAGAAGGCTGGGTGTGTGTGGGGGCTCAGGGCAGAGGGCTGGAGTGCTCGGCTCGTGGGGGTGCTCCCAGCCCCCTGCCCTGAGTGGCTCATGGCAGGGGGCTGGAAGGGATATGCCCTGTTCCACCCCCTTCCCCAAGGCCCCGTCCCTACCTCTTCTCTGCCTGCTCTACAGAGCAGCGAGCGTGCTGCCGTTCGGCTCTGCTCCGCTCCCCCTCCCCTTACCCCTCCCCCTCGCAAGGGCCATCAGCTGATCGGCGCAGGGAGGGGGAGGGGGAGGGGGAGAGCGGTGGTCGGGGGGGCAGAGTGGGGCTGGGGGCCGGGACCCCCCCCCCACCGTTCTCCCCTGCGGGGGCAGGCAGACAGAAGCTTGGTCCTGCGGCAGCCAAGCTTCCCCCCTCCCCCGCTTCTTCCCCCAGTGTGGTGCTTTCCTGCCCCTCCTCCTCCTCTCACCGGGCAGGCAGCGTGCAAGGCCGGCTCCAGGCACCAGCTTAACAAGCAGGTGCTTGGGGCGGCCAAGGGAGAGGGGCGGCACCTGCGGCAATTCGGGGGCGGCAGGTCCCTCACTCCCTCTAGAAGCGAAGGACCTGCCGCTGAACTGCCGCTGCCGATCGCGGCTTTTTTTTTTTTTTTTGCTTGGGGCGGCAGAAATGCTGGAGCCGGCCCTGGCAGCGTGCCACTCAAAATCTGCTTGCGTGCCGTGTTTGGCACGCGTGCCGGAGGTTGCCGACCCCTGGTATAGTGTAATGATAAACTGCCTCATATGTATGTAACACTGTCCTCCATTGGATGGATTTAGAATTGCTTATGTGTTACTGGCCCTATAATGCTAAAAATAGTCAACAGTGATTCTCCTTTAGCTCAGGTCTTATGGTCCTGTGCTTTTGGAGCATCAAGATCTCAGTTCTTTCGTCACTGCCACCATGCACTTCCAAAAGCCTGGGATGCATAGCATAGTGACAACCATGAAGTCCTAGGTTGCACTGGGTTTAGTCATGCACTGCACTGCACTGTACAGTCATGGCTTATCTACCACGTTTTTGAAGTTAGAACATTAGCTACATGAAATGAGAGAAAACATGTACCATACCCAAACTCCTATGCCTCTGAGAACATTATGCAAATACGTCCCTTCTTGTTTATTGTCTTATATTGTGCCAATAGCAGAAGTACTTAGAGTGGGTGCTGTACAATAATTAAAAGCAAAGGAATCTCAAAAATAACCCAGAAAACTGCTACCATCCACAAAAACTAACCCAGCCTAAAACATCAAACCAAATAAGACTAACAACAGTAAACCAAACTGAAGGTCAACTAAACTCTCATATATTTTGCAATTTGCCAAACTCAGGCTCTGATGACAACTAAGGGCCAAGAGTTCCCCTGGGGGCACAGTCCTTTAACTGAGAATGCCCAGCTGTCTAAGTTCTAGATAGAGCACATTTAATTCCCCTTCCTATTTCCTTTTTAAGATTCCCATTGTTAAATCTACATATTCTATGGTACCTTATTGAGCTACAGTTCAAATCAAATAAAGTATGAATGAATTTTCTTCATAGATGACTGCAAAGGGATTTATTCATCTGCAGAAAAGTATTTGCAATCCTTTGCTTCCATTGCTAATGTAAAGCTTGCTAATGAACATTACCAGTATAATAGTTCAATGGATCTATTAAATGCAGTTATTAAACCTGAGTATTTTAAACAGGACACAGTTTAAAAAAGATCAAGATTTGTAAAAGAAGAAAAATGGTTCCTGCATTTGTTATATTCACCCCTTAATAGTCAAAAGTCGGTGAGTTAAATGTATTCTTAAGACACAGATAATTGCAGGTTTGTAGAAGTCTGAAGGGTTAACATGATAAAACATTTATTGTAAGCTTGTGCCACAATATAGATCTCCCTTTTGATATGGGGCTTTATTTTTGTCGAACAGACAGCTTTTCTGTCTTTATTTAATGTGGTAAATTTTTAATTACTTCCTTTAAAGTCTGCCTTCCCCTAACCCGTCCCTCCGTGGACTATTTTAAACAGAAGTTGGAGACTAATTGGCTCCATATTATTGTCACAGTGGCCCTTTTATTTCAGAGAGGATTCTAACATGTGTAGGGCATTTATTTAGCAAGGTGAATTAAAAAAAAGTTGAAATTCGGCCTAAGAGGAAAATCTCCATAGGGACTCTTTAGGATTTTATCCATGCACTAAACTGATTTCCTTGCTCATGTTTCTTGCTTGAGTGAACTTTGCTAAGGTCTAGCCAATGTCATTGCAATGTCTCTCTTTATTAGAAAATATCAGGAGAAAAGGGTTCAAACATGATGGTTCAAACAACATGATAAAGTATTGTGAAAATAACCTGAACATTTTGACAAGTGTTATTTTAAGGGATTCAAAAACAAATAATTACTTAATGCTTCAACCATCGCAATTTGTTACACAGCAACATGGGAACCAGAGCATGAGTGGGATTTCATGGTATTACTGCTTGAAATATTTGCCCAGAATCTCAAACCCACTCAGACTGAACGTGGATTTCAAGTTTGATGTGTTTGTGAACATCAGCCCATGCTTATGACATATTCAACCAACACAAGCTCATGTTCACAGGGCTGGGAAACCAGCAAACCTCACTTCCTCTGGACATTACAAGAAAAAGAAGGGGGCTCTACATTCTTATTGTGACAGGAGCATGCAGATCCCATAGAGATTTGGGCTGGTCAGACCAGAGGGAGATGATACAATTTCAACCTCTGTGAACTACACTGCAGGGCTCATGCAGTCCTGATCCTTAGTGCAAACATACTGCACCTGCTTATTGATTAAAAAACAGAATTAAGCCAAGTCTTTGTCTTTTGAGGTTCTGAGAGTGCATCTGTACATGTGGCGGTTAAGGATCAAGGAATATTTTGTTGTTAAGCTTTTCAACGTGATCACCTTGCTGTTTGTTTATTGTTAAAAGACCATGTGACTGAATTTCAGAATTCAGAGACTGTGCAAATGGCACAGTTCATGGTACTTGAATATTTCTTTGCGCATAGAGCTTGATCTAGTTCCCAGTGAAGTCCACAGAGAAACATCTGTCAACTGAGAGGGAGTTAGACTGGCCTTATTTATATAGCACCTGTCATGCAAGCATCTCAGAACATTTTATAACCATTAGACTTCACAATGCTCCTGTAAACAGCAGATGGGGGATTAGCATTAAGGGAGAGGGTTTTTGGGTCCCCAAAAAGCCAGCTAATGATTAATAAAAGAAACAGTGGAGTCTGCCAGACCTCGGGTATACTTTAGGATTTCTACTTAGTTACGTTTTAAAATTAATCTCATTTAGAATTTGGCCCTTTTTACTGCTTTTAGCACCGGACGGAAGGGTTGCATTCCCATTTTACAGCTGGAGAAACTGAGGCACAGAGTGTGCCCTGCACAAGGTGTCATGGAAAGGCAGTGGCAGTGTTAGGAATAGAACATAAAACTCCTGAACACCAGTGCCATGTTGTAATCTCTTAACCATGCTTTTTCTTAATTAAAAATGAACTATTTAATGAAATAATCAAACAGCACAGCTAATATAAACCAGGTGCTCTGTCTTGCCTCATATTCTTTGACTTACTGAGGTTGTCATTTCACCTGTTGAATGTTATCCTTCTATCAGAAATGAAATCAATCTGGTTTGAGAGCTCACCTGTCATAGCTCAGGCTGGCATAGAGACACTCATTTTTGCCAACTACACACCTGCTTTAAATTAGTCCCCCTACCTCCTACAATCATCAATCAGTACACATCTATTGTTAACATTTTTTAGGCATCTTTGCTTCTGGCTTCCTTACTTTAGAAAGTCCCTGGAACTGATAGGAAATAGGTCACTGCATTTTATGCAGTGTTGTTTCCAGCCCTGTTCTCTCTTTTGGTGGCAACACCGGCATGGCTGTTGAGCCCTTCAGTAAAGCACTATTTTTTCAAAAACTCCTGCTGAAGAAAGGGAGGATTTGGGGTAGGGCAGGAACAAAAGAAGTTTTGCTGGCCAGCAAGATGGACGAAAATAATTGTTCACTCATATTTTAAAAAAATATTTAACTTATCAGTTTTTTAAAAATCATAGTGCCAAAACTACAAAGGAATATATATGGAACAACCACAACAAGTAGATGAATTTTACAATATCTGGATGAGGAAAAAAATAAATCAGAAATGATACTACAGATGAGTTCTGTTGCATAATTACAGTAGGATCAATGTTCCAAATATCAAAAATAATTTTCAAATCTCTAATAAATTCAGTACCTAAGATTTGTTCTACTTACAAATCCAGTAAGCAAGAATTTTTTAGAAATATCATAATTAGTAACCTCAAAAGATTGATCCTTGGTAGAAAATGTCTTAAGATGTTTTGAAATAAAAAAAAAAGTGGGCCTCATTAAAGTCAAGAAAAGACATTTCATGATTGCAAAATAACTTGAAACTCCCGCAGGATAAAATATTGCTGTGCACACTGCTCTTATTACTATCTGCTTTTAAAGACAGAGCAAAATTTTCAGAAGTGCCTAAGGGCCAGATTTTTAAAGGTATAGGTGTCTAACTCCCTTTAAAAATCTGGATTTAACTGGCTAAGATACCTAAGTCTCATTTTCAAAAGTGACTATTGAGACAGGTTCTTAGGCACCTAAGTCACTTTTGAAAATGGAACTTAAGCACTTCTAAAAAATCCACCCTTTACGTCTCAGATCCTAAAACTGGTACTCTATGTGGACAAATCCCTGCCCATGGGGCAAAGTTTAGAGTTGTATTCATTAAATCTAGTTAAATATAATTCAATGGACTATTTTGAACAAGCTAGAAACTTGAAAATTTAATATTTGTACACACCACTGACCATCTTACAATACTACGCCCACACTTTCCTAATACATATAATAACTGGTTTCATCTGCTGTTGACAATTCTAGACCAAAATTCTGTTGTGGGAGCCGTTTTCCTGTTAATGGATTTGGTTTTCAGGACATTTCTCACTACTTTTTCTCTTTATGTCTACCTAACCTCTCTGAATAGGAGGCAGATATATGAGACTCAGTCAATATCAAGTGATTCTGTGCTCAGCAGACCCATGCCAATTGCTGAGTCAGTGATGTGCCTCCATCCATATTTCAGGCTGATTTCTGGTGCTTCGGCCCAAAATCTCATAGATGTGAATACAATGGGGTAGATTTCAGTAACTGAACATTTTATCAGACGTGGAAGACTACCAAATTATGATCTGCAATCTCCTAGGCAGATCTAGACACACAAATAAGTTTCTTATTACAGTACATTCTGTATTGAATAATGTAAATTTCCTGTTTGCTGGTTCCCAAAAGCTGTGTTTCAAAGATAGCAATCTGTTTCCAAGATCGCCTTGACTTGAAAGAAATACAATATAATGAAATAATATAGTAAAAATAAGTCAGGCGCCCATCACAGAAATTAAACCTTTAAACAATTAGATCTACTGCGAATACAACTCTTTTTAAGGTGCCTTACCACAGTAGCCTTGACATGAAGGACTGAAGTTTCTATTGCTGTGGCCAGGCAAATTAATTAATTAAAGCTGTTTTCCTGGTATGGGGGGGGGAGAGGGGGTTGGAGTTTATAAACCAAATATGGAACCTTCAAATATTTCATATCATTCTGAGATCATCACATGAAAATGATACTGCTGGTACATATTACAGTGTAAGGCCCTGCTTCTGGAAAGCATCCATGTTTCGTTAAACGTTTAAAAATGTGCTTGGGTGATTTCCTGAATATGAATGGACTTAAGTGCTTTCCTGCATCAGGGCCTAAGAAAGTTGACTGCCTGAAAGTATGAGTGTTATGAGGTGTCCTGCTAGCATCATTCCTTTGAAGGCATCCTCTGTCCTTCCAATAACTTTGCCACTTATTTTTTAAGACTCCTTCTGATTATTTCTAAAACCATAAAGCATAACTGCTTCTGCTTAGCTTCTTATCTCAAGTTTTACTGTATGAATTAACCTTTTTGTTAATTAATTCTGATCTTTTAGCAGTTCCAAAACATAGCTTACATTTGATCAGCAAGACCACAATTTTCTCAACTTTAAAACAGCTTGCTGATAGCTTCTCAGTGCTAAGGCAGTGAATCCATGCAGGACCCATGGGACATCATAAATACAAGTGTTTATCATTTGAAATGGGCTGGAGAGCCATTTTCCTTATTGCTCCTGTACGTGATCTGTGATGCATGCCCCTGAAAGAGTTTAAAAACAAGTTTCCATTTTGTTATACAGTTGTGAGGGAAAGGTGACAGCTGGACACCAATTCTGCTTGCAGTTTGGAAAGCTCATCAAATGACTCTGTTTAGTAAATTCAGCATAATTTTCTTGTCTATATTACCCTAATCTCAGAATGTGGGAATCAGAGACAGTACCAAACAGTTCTAATTTACTTCAGCTATTTAGAGCATGAACGTTCTGAGTTCTTTTTGTCTGAGGCAGCAGAGTGGAGACAGGGGTAACTCCACATGTGGCCTTTCTTCCCCTTGCTTGCTTGTTTTACATTAACACAACAGGAACAGAAACAATGGGGGGTTGTTTCTTGATTTGGCTCAATTTTTTTTGTCCAAAGGGAGGTATTGCCACTCACCTTTTTTCTTTCAACTAAGTTTCTTGAATGGTTTATTTTGATTCAGTCTAACATTGAATACAGGGAGTTTAGGCAGCAAGATAAGTTTATCTTGCTAATTAAATGGCATGGAGATATGAGACATAATTTCATATCCCATAGTCTCTGGTTAAAATCAGCTTGCTTCATTCTTCTCAGCATTCAACTCATGACTTGCTTGTTCCATTTATGTTACTTGCATGTTGCATAGTTGGGGTTTTTTTCCAGATGTTTAGATACAAATGGAATGCTGCACTGTGTGGACTATAAGAGAGATTGGATGTTAATAACCAGCACTGGGAGAACTTGTATATATAGTCTGTACTGGCCCAATCCTGCAAAAAAGAAGTCAGAGAGCTTTGCCATTCACTTCAATGGGGCCAAGATTTCACCCATAATGTATAGCAGAGTTCATTTTAGCTAGAAAAATATATTGTTTATAGAATCACAGAGATTTATTAGGACATTGAAGGTACCAACTTGAGCATACACACACGCAGGACTGAACTTCTTGCTAATCCCCCAGGTCAGAACAACAACATAATAATGTACAAGCATTTAGATAAGGATATGGCTCCATCTACTAGAGGAGGTGCTGTCTACACTAATCATTACAACTTTCCCCCTGCTAGTTAAATAAGAATTTAAATAACTCCTAGGAATCTAGGCAGTCTGTCATCCACACAATTTTCCATGTTCATCTGTCCACTTGAAGCCTATAGTCAGTCATGGACAACTCACTCATAGTCGGATCTACATTATCAGTGAGTGCAGGATTCATGTCCTCTAGTTCAAGCCTAGACATTTTTAAAAGATTAGCGAGCAAGTGGCCCTGGGTTGGCCCAGCACTGTGTACAGTATTTTCCTTTGCTATTCGGCATCACTGGAAAAGAAAGTTGTTCCTTCCACACACTGCAAAAGGAATAGGGAATGAAGTGGAATTGATAGTTATGGATCCAGTTGGATAACAAGGAAGGTGGTGCTGCTATTTCTTTGTACTCTATTGTACTAGTGTCCTCAGATGGTAAACCTGAAGAGGTAGGGATTTTATCATTGTTTTAACCTAGCCCACCCACTGTACAGCACCATACAGTTAGTGTATGATTGGGTAGTCTGCCCCTTAAAGGCAGTATTGCGTACTAGTCAGTCCTCCCCCTCACGTGGCATGGCTCTCTAAGAGTTTGGAGTAGTCTAATACACAAAGCCTGAGGAGATACAGGGAGAGAGGAAAGGGATAAGGGATCCTGAGAAGAAGTAGCACTTAGAGTGAATTTTGTTACTGTATCTTTAAGGACCTGGAGCCTTGCAGAGAGGGTGGGGCAGGGCTCCCCTCTCACCCAGACAATGAGAGAGCTGAGTGAAGGGTCAGCATAAATGCTGCCTCCTGTTTCATTGCAGGGCAGATGCCTAGACAGTGCAGGGAGCAAGAAGGCTCCTGCAGGGCCCAGAGTTAGCAGGGAGCAGATACCACCAGGAGAAGGCTGAAAAGCCCTCTGAGCCTGAGGACTAAGTGGGGTCAGCTGAGGGAGATAAATTGCAACCAAGCTCCAGGAAGAGAGCTGTTGACTTCTGGTAAGGGGAGGGACATCATTTGTGTGAATTACCCAAGTTCCAGGAGGAGAGCTGACACTCATGCCATAAGGGGAGAGAGAGAGAGTCTGAGAGAGAATCCTGAGGGGACTGGGAACAGAGCTTTGAGGGCAGCCTTCGGAGGAACCCTGAAAGCCAGAAGCACCTTTTGTTTATTTGGGACTTATTGTTATGGCCCCTTTTTTATGAGGCTTTGTAATAAACAAGCCCTATAATAAATAATACAAGGAGGGTATTATTGTCAAGCATCAAGAATGTCTGAAATGATGTTATTGGCTTCCTGAGAAAGGAAACTGAGGCAGGGAGTATTTGCAGTGCCACACTAACTCTGCAGGGCAGGCACACCCTATGACACGGTGTTGTATAAAGAACTTCAAAAATAGCTACTTTTGCACACGGATCTTGTAAATAAATTTGCACTTCTGCACATCCATATTTGTCCATCCATTTATATTATGCTCCTCTCTTTAGTATCTGAGTATTTTTCAAAAGTTGATGATTCCAGCAGCTCAGCTAAATATAGGGAGTGTTTAATATGTTCCCTCTTTCCCTGGAAGAGGGATTTTTTAAAAAGGTAATTTTCATAGTTTACCATTATTGGAAAGCTGTAGCAAAGTGATGGGTCTTGGATTTTGTCCTGAAGGCAGTAAAGTTTGTGTCCACTTTCAATCCTCATGGGAGAATCCCACAGCTATAGGCAAATGTAATTTATGTGGAAAGGTATTCTAGTGAACTGTCTTTAATATCTTTTTTTCCCCGCCTGTATAAAGTGAGAGAGTCTGAGTCATATTTTTAAAAAAAATTGGTTCAAAAGCTAAAACAGAGTTGAGATATTTAACTCTAAGGCAACTAAAATTAAAACAATGCTCTACATTGGCAGTCCTGCAAGACTGCCTTATAACGATTATCTTAAAAGATAGAAATAAACAACCAGAAAGTAAATGATCTTTTTATTGCCTTTCAGGGTTTTGTGGATTCATTATTTGTCAACATTCTGTCTCCCAATATGAATGTGAATTAAAAGTGGACTTCAGTCAGACCAAACTACTGAATTACTGGCACCAGTGAATGGACAAGGGCAGAGTTTGGTTCAAGCTCTCATCAAATGTTTGATCTGGATCTGGCAAGCTTTCAGGATTTGGCTGTACAATCCACTAAAATGAATGTTTGTCTGAGAGTATCCTACAGGATGTGTGTCGTGGTTACAGGAGGAGCTGCGGTTTACATCCTCTTGCAGCCCCTGTCCAGTGCACCCCTCAGATGACAGGCTTTGCTTCCTTCACCTCTCTCCAGTGTGGAACCATATGGTCCTACTGCTTTTAAACAGGGGGTGTGCATCCCAATCTACTGCCTGTGAAAAAATGACAAGCCCAACTTATTCTGCGCCTACAAGACCTTTTCCCTTCAGGAGCCTGTGACCAGCGGCTGAGTATTGACTCAAAACAGCTTCTTCAACACAAAGGTGCACCCAAAGGTACAGAACATTCCAAGAAGGAAGCTGGAACAACAAAAGGCCTACACAGTGAGTCTTACCTCAACTTTATCTTTTCCTTGCAAGTTTTGATAAGGTCTGCTCAGCCTGGACACTCCTACTTCTGGGCAGGAAGAGACAGACAACCCCTACAGCATTCTCTGACTGTCTCTCTGACTCTCCTATAGCATCTTCCTCCACTCAGCAACTTCTGCCCACTTAACCCCGCCCTTCCTTTCTACGCAGGGGTTTTTAATGGTTTAGTTTTCTTGATCTTAGGCTTGGGAAAAATAAACCTAATAGCCTTGCTTCGGCCATGCTGATGAATATTTCCCAATGAATAGCTCCCCCATTTTCTCTTAAAGCCCCTGGATACTTTCCCTAGAAGTATCTTCTCTCTCTCTAATTGTTTTGTTTACTACCTGGTTTTCTTTCACAGACTCATTTGATTTAATTCTGTGATCACACAAAATGATAGGTAAACTGCCACATATAGAATATCCATACAAAATAATACAGATATCTCTCCACAACATGCATACAATCTTCTTTGGGCAATCATGGGTCTTGAGACCAAAGGGATGTTCCTTGCTGTACCCAAAGGTACATCTCTAATGGGCTCATATTCACCAAGGTAAAATCAATGGGAGTTGAGTGTCTCAACACCTTGTGGGCTTGGACTGTTAGGCCATATAGTCCAAGTCTAAACCTATATTGAAGAGTGAGAAATTCCCTTACAACCCTAATCAGATTTCCAGCCCTTGGGTCTCAGACTATATACCTGCTAACACCCTCTGCACAGCAGGTGGTTGAGAAGAGGTGGGGATTAGGTGGAGCCTTGACTCCACCCGCTCCTACAAGTTAGGTAGCACAGCTGAACTGCCTTGGGGAGTATCAGGATTTTCTACTAGTCTAGATCAGCAACAAATTACTACGCTCCCACATCTACTTGGAGCAAGGAGGAAGCCCAGCATAAAAAACTGTGATTCGTGTGTATCTGAGTCATGTTGTCTCCAAGGGCTAACCCTAGAGTGATACAGCTTACAAACCACCCTTTGTTCAGGGCAGTGCTTAAAGGCACAGTCTAGCCCATAGCTTCTTCCAAACTATTTCATCCCTCCTGTCTCTCCCAAAAACCTCTATTAAAAGAAGAGTGTTCTGTAGCAACTTATTAGAATCAGCTATGAGAAGGGTAGCACATTTTTCATTGAAAAGAAACCTTTCCCCTTTCTCTCCAGCATTTTAAACTCTGAGATTCTTTTGCCACAGCATAGTTAAAAATGCTCTTATTTTCTGCATGGAGAATAATATCAAATTCTCCAACTTCCATCAGAACATGTGCATGAATGCTGGCATATCTAACGTTTGACACATTTTGTCATAAACAAGGTAGCAGATGTTACCTTATCCACATATATTAGTTCAGTAGACAGCATATTTTTTTAATTTCCATTTATAATGTTAACTCTTTCTTAAGTTATGCTACTAACAAATACTAAGAGGGCCTAAGTGCTAATATTCTATACTTAATGTTACTTTGTAGTTTGTATTGGATCTGATGCTGTCGGGACACTAGTTTCTTAACTAGGAAAAATGTCATTGAATTATTGCTTTCCTAGACTGTGCTTAATATGTACAGAAATGAGATTTTACTTGGCAGAAGTCACAAAACTGGATGTTTATTACCAAAAAGAAGGAAAATAACCTAACCAGGGATGAGCTGATACGGATTAGGTGCTTCCGTGAGACAGGGCACTAACCATTAATTCCTGGAGAGCTGGGTTAAAGTCTGATTTAGGTTACAAGTGAGATGAGGAGTCTGTTGGTCTCAGCCTAGAGTTATGGCCTTCATCCTGCAAGCTGCTCAATATGGGTGAATTCCCGCTTCCCTGCAGAACTCCATTGAAGCCAATTAGGAGTCCATCCACTTGGAGCAGTTGGCAGGATTAATGCCATAGACATAAAGTTCTAGGCTGAGACTGCCTAATTCATTTAATTTGTGACCTAAATCAAACTTTAAGTCAGGTCTTCAGGGATTAATGATTAGTATACAGTCTCAGTGAGTCACCTGATCCATAAATCTGTTCCATATTATATTGTGTCCCTTCCTTCTGAGTTTTGGAGCCAACAAGATTCTGCACAGGTCTTGAGGGTTAGGTGAGGGTGTCTACCTATGGAGAGAAGCTTGCCGAATCGGGTCTTAAATCAGCTCTCTTTTGAGACTTATGTGCACATTTTAATGGAAAAGCAGTTTTAATTGAATTGTGTAATTTAAGTGCATCTTACATTAAAATAATTGTGGATCTGACATGTAAAAGATTTCACTTGAAAATCTACTGGGAATAAGTTGGTAAAGAAGACTTTGCTTTGTACTATGTTGCAAGAAGCAGAAAAGAAAAATTTCTGTAGCATGTGGGAATAGTCAGTCTTCCACCAATGGGGTAAAAAATACTGTCTTTGTACAACATTCAGTAAAATGTTGTGTTATCCCCCTAATGTAATTGGCTTTCAAAAATTCAAATGGATGATCCCATTTGACCAGGGCAAATGAAGAATGGGTTGGCTGTAGTAGTAAAAAATTATTGCTGTATTACATTTCCCTTCCTCTTTGTGGTTTTGATTTCCTGATGATTCTTAGGATAAACTATCCAGCCATCCATGATATCTTATGTAGGTAGCAATCTGTTCTGGTTAAGAGGGTTAGAGAATATACAGAATATGCTCTTTGTGCTCAGCAGCATTAACGTGATGCAAGGATGGTATTTTGTTGTGCTGCAGGGACACCAGTTGTGATAGGAAGCACTGATTTTGCGCGTGTTATATTTGCTAAAAAAAAAAGAGCCTTGATTAATAGCAATCAACAGAGAATCAAGTGAAATAGATAGAGGCTTGCATTATGAGGGGAGGATGCAGGAAGCCTTGTCCTCTCCACTTGTATGTTTGCACAGGGGCTTTTGCCCCTCCTTGTGGGGAAGTGGCAATATAAAGCAGCCTTATGCACGGGCCATTTTGAGTTTAGAACTTCTTGTGGAAACCAGGGACTAAGAATAAATCTCTTCTCAAACTCAAACCATTCATAATTTGAATTGTCTGTAGCTGATTATTCTAGTTACCAAAAATGCGTATTATCTAACATCCATATCAGTGATGGAAAACCTGGTAAAAATGGCACTTGGGACTGATTTTTAGATGTCTAAAATCTAATCAATAACATGGATATTTTTTAGAGGATATTCTCTAGATTGAAATGAAAACCAAGCCAAAGAATACTTTTTGGCGGGGGGGGGGGGGGGGGAGGGGTTGGGGGAAGAGGAGGGAAATGCCTCTGACTTCTGCCTGGATGGTAAGAAACTCCATTATAGCACCATAACCACACTGTTCATCAAGATCAATAATAATCAATTCCACTTCATTGCTTACTGACCGTTCTTTTTTCAGTATGTTGAAGGAATAACTTTCTTCTCTATAGCAGCCAAGAAGTAAAGGAAATCTGAGGACAATTTTCAGGTAGAGAGCATATAGCTGATGATTAGCAATATTTTCCCCCTAACAGAATATTGATATTTACTTTTCCTGTTCAATAGCCTTGAAAGAAAGGCTTCATCTTTGCTTTTAGTTTGGTATATGGTATATCATATTAATTTATTCTCATTATTCTTTAACTATAGTTTTTATATTTTATTTTTGTTTCAGTTTTGATTCCAATAATTGTATAGCCTAGTCTAGCATTTAAAAATATGTTTACAGTTTACTACTTTCGGGAGGTGGGGTAGACTGTAAATTATGGTGCATTTTAATTGGTCATTCAGTTCTGTACTTCCAGATTCTGTACATACAGATTGTATGCCTAGAGCCGCATAGGTCTTGTGCTGGTTTCTGTACAGGTGTGTATTATACCCAGACAGAACAGACCTTTAGGCAATCTCCTTGTTCTCTTTTTGTGTATGACTGGCAAATATCTAGTGGTCCATATTGCAGAATTACCACTTTGTCTGATAGTCTCTTTCTGGTATTCACTGCAGGAGAGGAATCGCTATAGTGAGCACAAACCAAAGAGCTCCTAGTTCAAAAATCTTGATTTCAAGTATAGGGGCTCCATGGCTTGAATGCTACAGAGTCATAATAGGAGCCAAGTAACTTTCTGAGCTTTCCTGTAAAGTCTTGATTATGAACTTTGGCACCAGCATAGAACAAAAATATTCAACTGGTCTTGTTACCATGTGAGTTTCCCACCCTGGTGGTGGTGTACTAAGTCAATGGAGAGAGTGTTAACAATGAGACATAGAGAAGGATTCTTTCTCCAAGCCACATACAGGGCCGTAGCAACAAAGAACGTGGCCCCCTCCAAACGGTTGCCCCCTCCGAACATATGTCCGTGCGGGGCCCCTTACAGTGCAGAAACTGGAATGCGGTATTTATTTTGCCACTTTTAGGGGCCCCCTTCCTTGCAGGGCCCCCTCCGGTCGGAGGGTACGGAGGGCGCTCGCTACGCCTCTGGCCACATAGACAAGACCCCAGCATCAGATGGCCTTTAAAAAGATGTTCTTTCCTTTTTCTCTTGTTTTGAAAGCCATTTTATACCATCTGGAACCAGATCTGTCATTCTTTTCAGAGATATGGATAAGAAATAGGCCTGTTATGTAAGGACATAGAGGTAGAAGTCCTTCTAAAAATATTGCAGAAACCTCTTAAATAAGTGCATAGAAACTGCCATGGCAGAAAAGACCAGTAGTCCACTGTGACAGTGCTAAGGGACATGAAGCATTGTAGTGAACCAGCCCATAGGGGATGTTTCTTCCTGGTCTGGGTGTGTTAGTGATTTGGTTTATGTTCTGAAGCATGAGGGCTTATATCCATTCTAATTTTTTATTTAGTTGACACAGCTCATTAGAAACAGAAACCCTATATGTCAATTACATAATTTGTTTCGATGAGCAGAAAGTCTCAGATACATTTTGCTGATGTATTCTTCCTTTTATTTAATTAATGCATTATTTAGTGCTAATTTTAAAGCAATTAAAATCCCGATTTAGCAAGGTATTTGAGCAAGTGCCTAACTTTAAGCACATGTGTAGTCCCAGTGACTTCACTGGGAGTACTCATGTGCTTAAGATTCTTGTTGAAATGGGGGTTTAATTAATTTTTAAGTGCTGTGGTAAGGTTAACACCTAGTTAATTTGGACAGCATAGAAAACAGCATGAGTGAACAAAGGGCTGCAGAGGAGAGAGAATTTACATGGGTATAATCTCTTAGCTCCTGCACTAGGCTCCCAGACACACCACTAGGTATTTGCATTTGATATAGACTAGGTGTGCCTATTGCTTAGGCTCATGGAAATGTACTACACTGAATTGGGTCTCTGGCAATTAGCCCAAGGAGGAGCACCGGGACACTGGGATGCCAGTTAATTAGATTCAGCTGTGGAATCCAATCAGTTCAAGAAGCACTGGCACTGTTTTATTTTCCTTTTTAATTTGCACCACTGGTGCAGTGCCTCTGCTTCCTCTGTCCTATTTCCTTTCCCTGACTTACCCGCTACCTTTCAGTGACTTTCTGCACTTAGATGGGATGTACAGTGTACTGAGGGGGTTTTGTTTGCTGCAGGAAAGATTGTGTCTTGAATATATGGAGAAGCCCATTTCTCTCTGTAACAAAAGATATAAAAGCACCACATGGAAGAAAATAAGAATTTTACAGTGTCAGACTGAAACTCTGTTTGAGGAAGGTAAGTCTGCCATCCTGTAGAATTACAGGTCATACAGTACAATGACCCTGTACAACTAGTGAGGCCTGGGAGGGAAGGGGAGCCTTGAAATCCTAGAGTATAGAATATATATTTCAAGGCTCCCCTTCTCTCCCAGGCCTCACTAGTTGTACTTGTTCAGGGCTATAAGGCAGAGAGAGAGGCAAATTATTTTCAAGGTGAGCAGGCTTCTCATTGGCCACTGACACTGGGATCGGTTGTGCAAATCCAGCCTGATTAGTAACGATTAAGGCTAAGATTTTGTCATGGTTATTTTTAGTAAAAGTCACAGACAGGTCATGGGCAATAAACAAAAAATCATGGAAGCCTGTGATCTGTCCCTGACTTTTACTAAAAATAACCATGACAAAATGGGAAGGGAGGAGGTCTCCCCTGCTGCCTACGGTGGCTGAGAGTGCCAGGATCCTGGTTCCCTCTCTTCCCCGCCCTCCTCCCAGGGCTGAGTGGAAAATGTCACGGAAATCTCTGGAAATCATGGATTCCATGACCTCCGTGACAAAATCTTAGCCTTAGTAACTATCTTATTAGTTGAAATGCCTAAGCACCTGTTATGAAAAGTAATGTGAGAATAAAATGGAAATCAACCCTTATGAAATAGATGGATCAGTTTATTATTATGATTAGAGATACAGGGCTTGGTTCAGCCTTGACTTAGGCTGGCTTCCACTGGTGTGAACTAGAGCACAGTCCACCTAGTGGTTGGAAGTCTGTTTGTAAATGGGTTGCAGTGGTGCGACTGCAAGGACCCTGCATATGGCCAGTGAATCTCTAAGTAGGTGCCACTGGTCAGGGACAGGGCATAGTCAGGGCAGAATCTACTGGAGAAGTTCTTTAGGAGTTCCTACCGAGTTTAAAGCTTCTTTCTCCCTGAAGAATCTGTGGAGCAGGGTGTTGGTGCAAATACATGGGCAGGAACTTTCTCTTTAATAAGCACAAAGGGCCTTGACCCCTGTAAGATCTATCAAGCTATGAATAATTGCCTTCTGCACTCCAGAGTGACTGTCATAACTATTAAGGGAAGGGTAACAGCTCTCTGTGTACAGAGAC
>NW_020664444.1:20766135-20839811 GCF_002925995.2 Terrapene triunguis | reverse complement strand
CCCTACATTTGAACCCTAAAGTTCAAAGTGGGGATACAGCCTTGACAGTGACATTTACACCTTTCTGGAGCAATAGGAATGAACCAGTCCCCGAGTTCATTGAACCATGGGGAAAATGATAATGGGTTTGTAAACCCTTTAAAAAAGGGGTCTTGAAAAATGGGATAATTTGAACACCTAATTTCTGCCCTTGCCAATATTCCTTATAAACTTTTTCAAGGTGTCCCACTGTCGTCTTTTCCATACTATTACCCTAATGTATGTAACTTACTCCTGTACCAGAGATCTTGCTATTTAACAGCAACTTGTAACAGAGAGAGGTTAAGAGTACTGACTGTCATCAGAAAGAGCTTTATTGAAGAGAAAACTGTTTTGTTGAGAAAGGAAAAGAGACTCCTCAAACCACTTATTGCACTTATTGGAGCCTCAATCTCTCAGGAAATTAAAGGCAACAACACAATCCTGCCATGAAAGTTCTTCAAAAGAAGAACTGCTTATGAGTTCTTTCCTACAGCTCTGTTCCACACAACTCAGGATATTTCTAATAGCATAGGGCTAACATGTGGAATCCCTTTGCGGTGTTCGGCTTTTCACTCTGATTCATTTCTGAGACTACAGCAATATTTGGGCACGTCAGAATGAGTCAAGGAAAGAGTGCCTGTCTTGATTTTACTCATCCCAGTATAAATTGCCAGTAACTCACTGAAGCCAATGGAATTACACTAGTTTTTTTGCTGGTGTTAATGAGAGGAGGATCAGGCCAAAGTAGTTCCACTGATTATTTTTTTAAATTATTCACTAAAAGCCACTTTTTGGCTGTCTCTGCATATGGAAAAGAGAGGCAAAGCTTTCCTTCTCCCTCCTCCCCTTTTGCCCCTACACAGGGACCACCCACAAACCCATCCTTGCATTCTGTGAGCAAAAAGGTCAAAGTGTAGTGTTGACAATGGACACCCGGAAGAGACAAGAGCATGGCTACTGTGTTGTCTCTTTCCTCCTGTGCTGAGCTAGTTTGGCAAAGTGGGAACACTGTTAAAGGTATTTCGTTGGCCACTCGATGCAGCCTCCTTTGCTCCGGGAAGAGTTCTGGCTGAGTCAGCCACAATGCTTCCAGTACCTGCTGCAGTGAAAGCCTTCTGCCATGCACACAGATCATGTAGGCTATAGCTTAACCACAGGGTAGCCCCTGTAACATCAATCCCTATATTATATTTTGACATAGATTTCGGTATTTTTATTTTTGCATTCATCTCTGAATTGCTTACATTTCCTGAAAGGACTGGGTATTGGATTTATGGGCAGTGTCCAACACATCATCCTGTGACAGTGGACCTTGTTTTCAGATGGGGATTGTAGGGAACATTTGTTGCAAAGAAAGTGGCTTGACTTAACTGACAGACTGCTAGAACTGTTCTCTGAGCTTTTCAAATAAGGTCTAATTAATTTGGCTATAACAACCTCCAGACAAATGTTACCTGACTTCATTTTGCCCATAAAATATTATCTCCATTTGTCAGAGTACTTGCCTGAAAACTGGGGAGCTTTTTGATTCAGGAAATTGCATGGGAAAAAAAAGTTAAAAGCCCAGAGTACAGTAGTATAGCCACTTAAATGACACTCCAAACACACCAAAACTGGATCTCAGTGGAAGTAATGTTTTATTATGCCAGGGGCCTGGATTAGTAATATCTCAATCTACCACACACTGCTTTCTAAATTAATTATTCGATTCTCTTTTCCCTTCCTTATATTTCTTTCTTTGACTACTTCAGTTTCTGCAAAGAAAGATGGGATAGGGAAGATATAGGTTAAATCAGTTGTGACAATCATGGGACATAATTGACATGACAAGAATGACAGTAGATGCTGTACTATGAATGGCCATTTTCCAGTAGTGTATCATCTTGCTTAGCTGCTTGTTAGTTAGTGGCTCTGGGATTTCCTTTGGGCTTGCCGTGTAATTGGGCTGCCATAGGGCTGTTGAAGCTTTTCATTTTTCCCAAACATATTTTCAGTTCCCTCGTGCATCTCTCTTCCATTTATCACTCTCCATTGCTTTAAGTCTAAAGAGGCCGTTAAAGTATCCACGTACAATTTATCTTTTTCATTAATGCAAATACCCTATTACCAGTATCCCTTCATGTATTTTAACTGCACTCCAAAGTTGTTTACTTCCAGGGAATCAAAAGTAAACTCCTCTTTACTTGCCCTTCAACAATCCCTT
The DNA here is from genome assembly GCF_002925995.2 of Terrapene triunguis. NCBI lineage: Eukaryota > Metazoa > Chordata > Testudines > Emydidae > Terrapene > Terrapene triunguis. The sequence goes on along the minus strand of NW_020664444.1, from coordinate 20,837,587 downwards.
TGAATTCACATATACAGTTTACTTCTGGATAAGGAATTTATTTTAAAGCCTGTTTCTTCATTATCTGCACTTATAAAGGTGGGAGCACTTTCATTTAAATATAATTAGCATGCCAAAATGTTTTGATCTTGCTTATCCTAGTCAGAAGCCTCATTAGCAGCAGTCTTCTACTGATGAGAAAATCTAAGTTTGAGTTTTGGACTCTCTAGATCAAAGCCAAACTTTAGACTAAATTTGTCTTCATTCAGCATTTTTTAAAGTATAACTGTTTTTAAACAGCTTTTCCAAATATCACTTTTTACGTTGTGAGTAAATGAGTAGTGTGATTTGTGGATGTTTAATTGTAGTTTTTCCTAAGGATGGACAGAGCTGCAAGTTCATGTTTTTGTTTCTTCATTAATTCATTTACAGCATAAGTTTTCAAAAGAGAATTTTACATAAAAGCATAGCACTCACTCATGAGATAACGGACAAGGTAGCCCAGGTGAGGTGGAGGAGGAAGGAAGGACAAGGACACATTGTTTATTCTAGCCACACTAAAAATCAAACAGTTTGAATGACAGCCTTCTGTTGCTTGGGCCATCCTCTGGAGTGGAGTGGCTGGGTGCCCGGAGCCTTCCCCCTCCCCCGCATTCTTGGGCGTCTGGGTGAGGCAGATATGGAACTTGGGGAGGAGGGTAGGCGGTTATACAGTGGATGCAGTGGGGGTCTATGCTCTTGTTGGCTTTCCTGCAGCTCCAACAGACACTTCATCATGTCCGTTTGGACTGCATGAGCTCGGAAAACATGTCATCACAAGTGCATTTTTTTCGCCTTCTAATCTGCGATAACCTCAGGGACGAAGATGATAGGGGGAGCATAGAAACATTTGCACCTGGGGGGAGATAAAAAGGGAGAGTAAAATTTAAGATCATACATTTCTGAGAACAAAAGGGAGACTCTTTCACAGTGAATCAAGCAATTCACAGCAGACAGCACATGTGCTTTAGGTACAAGGTCGCATTTTGCCTTTTATATTGAGCGCCTGCCAGCATGGTGACACACCACACACAGCTGGGCAACAGAATTCGTTTTCCAAGCAGCCATGGTAAGCCAAAGGGTATGTGGGGTTGGCTTCTTACGCCTTCATAACATGTGGGAATGTTTTCAAACTGCAGCGCCCACCTTTCCTAGAGCAAGCAATGGGTTGGGTTTCACATTTAAAAGGAGGGGCTGCGGTTTTTGGGTGGATGTGGAGCACACACCTACCCCCACTCCACCACGTGGCTATTCTCTGGGATGATCCCTTTTAGCCAAGTGCAAACAGCCCAGCATGAACGGGGTCCTTTTACTGTTCCCTTACAAAAATTCCCCTATTTCAACGAGGTGACCATGAATGATATCACTCTACTGAGGCTAACACAGAAAGATACAGACTGAATGTTGCTTGAATTCGACCAAAACCCAGGACCATTCGCTGCCATGCTTTGTGCTGCAATGATTCCAGAATACTTGCTACTGGCTTGGCGTGGTAAAGTGTCCTACCGTGGAGGATGAAATAAGACAGCCCTCCCCAGAAACCTTCTGCAAAGGCTTTCAGAGTACCTCCAGAAAAACTTCATGGAGATGTCCCTGGAGGATTCCCACTCCATCCCCAGACACGTTAACAGACTTTTCCAGTAGCTGTACTGGCCGCGAATGCATCCCAAGTCTTCAGGGCAAATCAAACATTAAACACTATTGCTTTTAAACCCTGTACTGTAGTTACAAATGTGCACTCACCAGAGGTGCCTTCTGCGGCTTCAGGGTCGGGGATCCCGCCTTGGGAGGGTATTGGCTCCAAGGTGATGAAAAGATCCTGGCTGCCGGGGAGAACAGATTCACCACTTGCCTTCTGAGCATTCTCGTCATCGTCGTCCTCCTCCTCCTCCTTCTCATCTGCAAAATCCTCCCCCCTGTTGCGTGAGACTGCCCCCTTGCAGGTGTCCACGGACAATGGTGGGATAGTGGTAGGGTCCCCACCTAGAATGTCATGCAGCTGATCATAGAAGCGGCATATACGGGACTCTGACCTGGAGCGACCGTTTGCCTCCTTTGTCTTTTGGTAGGCTTGCCTGAGCTCCTTAACTTTCCCACAGCACTGCTGTGTCCCTGTTGTAGCCTCTGTCCAACATGCCCGGTGAGATTGGCAAATATATTTGCATTTCTTCTTTTTGATCGAAGTTTGGCCCTGCAGAGATTCTTTTCCCCATACAGCAATCAGATCCAGTGTCTCCCTTTCGGTCCAGGCTGGACCTCGTTTGCGATTCTGGGGGGACTGCATGGTCACCAGTGCTGCCGCCACGCTGACCAAACAGGAAATGAAATTCAAAAGTTCCTGGGGATTTTCCTGTGTACCTGGCTAACGCATTGGAATTCAAAGTGCTGTCCAGAGCGGTCACAATGGAGCACTCTGGGATAGCTCCCGGAGGCCAATACCGTCTATTTGCGTCCGCACTACCCCAAATTCGACCTAGCAAGGTTGATTTTAGAGCTACTCCCCTCACTGGGGAGGAGTACAGAAGTTGATTTTAAGAGCCCTTTAGGTCGACGGAACGGGGTTGGTTGTGTGGACGCAGTCATTTTTAAATCGACCTAACTCGGCTAAATTTGACCTAACCCCGTAGTGTAGACCAGGCCTGGGTCTTGTGCAAAGAGTCAGCCTAGAGCAAGGCAGGCCAACTTGTGACTCTGTCTTAGGGAACACCCAGAATGGGTCAGTCTCCTTTTTTGGTTCTTGTATGTTAGGATTCTAGATTCTAAGAAACAAAGTAGTGTTACATTGCAACTTTCCAGAAAGATAAAAATAAAATAAAAAACTTTAACCTCTCTGTGTGTATGTCATGAACATAACAGAGAACTGGCAAACACAACAGTCTGATTTTTTTGTGAGCTTGGCTAGTTCCTGGGGTTTCTCTATGGGAGGCCTTTATCTTCCTATCTCTGTCAAACTTCTTCCTCAGAGTGAGAGAGAACCCTCTTATTCCCTGGATTGGAGCTACATTGAGCCCTAGCTGGTCTGGCTTCCATTAACAACAACCCTTCTACTCCCTGCAGGGTCCTAAAGCCAGTTCAGGCTATATCAGATTTATACTGTAAAATGGGAGTCAAGAAGTGAGGTTGAAAAAAAGGAAGTCTTGGAAATGGAAAATGGGTTGAGAATTTTAATCTTTAATTTCTCCTTTATCATTATTGCCTCCTTGCGGCATTGCATCAAGACTTCATTGCTTAGTCACCGACTAATGATAATCCTATATCATATATTCATTCTTTTATTTTTCCGCAGGCCCTAGAAACACCTTTTGACTGTGGTACATCTTGTCCAGTGATTGACAATAAGTGTTTTGATGGCTTGTTTCACAGCTTTAGTTGTACCTTGGGGGTTTAATTCCTTTGAGCTGTGAAGAGAAACTCTAGCCTTATCTGTGCTCACCAAATTCTTGTTCAGATTTTCTTCCTGAGTTTCTGCCTGCTTTTACTGATTTAATTAATACTTCTATGTCCCTAGGTTATATACCTGCTGACTTTAAATCTGTTGTCATTTAGCCATTATTAAAGTAACATTCCTTTCCTGATGACTTGGCTGCTAGTTACAGAACTACTGCCAAACTCCCATTCCTCTCTGAGATGCTTAGAAATAAGGAATTTTGATTTTTTTGAAAAAAAAAAAATGTAAAGTAGTAAGAGTTATCTTCATAGTTTAAAGCCTAAAATCTTGAAGATCTTTAGAGGTAAATTAGCTTGTGTTCCATTGTCTTGGACCTTTCTATTTTCCTGTCTTTGATGCCAATGATCATTTGGAAAGTACATTCTGCTGAAAACTGCTTTGCTCTTTTTGTGAATAGATGTGAGCAAGGTAACCAATATTAACAATTATACCCTTGGCCTCAAACTCACCTCTTTTGCTCTGTCTGCCCAATTTTCTTGTTTAAAGTCACATGACTTTTCAAACAGCATCTCCTTTCGGGAGATGGCCACATACGTACAGTGTAGGGACGAAGAGGACTTCACAGTGGCAGGATTAGAGGAGATTACTGTCTTTGTCATCTGCTTCTGTTACGAAGGGTACCCCAGCCATATGGATCACTAGGTGCAGGATGATGATTTCTGGTGGGATGGGTCTGTGTCTCCTTCTGAGTAATTACAGTTCTCAGTCCTCCAGTACCCCCAGTCATGATGTGAAAGAGTAGCACTATGTTGATGGGAGATTGCTTTCATCTGGACCACAACATCTGTGGATACCTGAGCACCTCACCTCAGTGCCCTAGCTTGGTCCTCCACCCTGGTTAGACTAGGGGATGCGGGATCTTCATGGAGCAGAGCCTAGAACATGTCTGCAACCACCTCTGTTGGTAAAACCAGATTGAGTACACCCTGGCTGCACTCAACCCCACCTGACTTGGTGTCCGTGTATGGGTACCTATCAATGGGTAGTTTTATTCCTCCTTGTCTTCTCTCTACAAATTTCTCTCTATAAATTTTTGATATTTTAAACTCAAACTGATCTGTGAAAAATGCTCACTCACCATTTAAAAAAAAAAAAAAAAAGTCTGGAAAACCACATGAAACATTTTAGTTTATAATTTAATTCAAAATATTTGGGGGAGGGGGAAATACTTTCACCAATTTCATCCCAGCTTAGATCAAACTGATCTTTTAAGTGCTCAAACAGTTATGGACAATGTTGCTTGATATGTTTTTTTACTTTTGATATTGATACACAGCCACCTTTACTGGACATATTGTATGGTTTGGCCTATGCGTTCAGTCCTATACTTACGTGTGTATATGTATATCATGCGAGTTAAGTTATCTGAGATACATTGCATTGTTACATAATTGTTATATATAGTTGTCAGATAATTTGCATGATTTTGCCATTTATCCCTGTCTCACTTGGCCCTCTTTCTAATGGGCTGCTTCAGGGTTATCTCCTTGGTTGAGTATTTGCTGTCTGTAGTGCTTCACTAATGGATATTATTCTAGAGTTAGAAATTCAAACATTACTGCTGTGTAGATGACACAGATGTTTCAATGTTTCTACACCTGATTTCATTTAATCTCTATAACAGTGTTTGTCCAAAATTTAAGGGTTGAATGAATACAATTAAATTGACCCTCAGTGTTTGAAAACCAAGTTTGGGCACTCCAGCTGCCTTACAACATTGTGTTTTCCCTTCCCGTTCCCTTGCAGGGTTTGAAATCACATTATGTCTTGCTATAGAAAATCAGTTTCAATTCATTGTTTTAACTGTGTTAAATGTTTTTAAGCTTCACTTGTAATCATATTTGTAAACAGCTTTGATATTTTTCAAGATGGCACTATGCAAATAAAATACTGTTTCTGAAGTGGAACATTTTGAGTTACAAATGAAAAATTATTGCAAGTTTTGTATTAAAGTAAAATCATGCTTCGGCTTTCATCTTTCTTTCTTTCTTATGGCCATATTTGAGCAGTTTAGAAGCAGCTTCCTCTTCTTTAGGAAGAACTTAAAGGACTGATTCTTTTCATTATAGGAGAGGGCCCACATCCATATTTAAGTGATACAGCCTGGCATTTTATGAAAGTGGCTGATGTAGCAAATTAATGTTTTCTCACTGAGGTCTGTATTATGACTTCATCAAGCTATCCCTTTACAAGGGATGGGAAACCCTGCATCTTTGCACTCAGAGTTTCCAAAGCACTTTTCCATTGTGATTGTGGGCTTACCACCCCACAAGAATAACAGGAAGTTTGGTCCTCCTAAACTCGCAAGAACTACAGAGACTAGGATCATCTTTCTCCACACTAGCTCCTGAACCTCTTTGGCCCCCTCTGTGTGCTCTAGCTCACAGCTCCAGTCCAGCTCACTGCTTCAGTGGGTATCATGCTCCTTAACTGGCTTCTGTACCACTCCTCCTCTGTGTGACAGTATTCAAAGAAACCTTGTAGAGCTGAGTTCTGTGAGTTCTCATCATATCCTGCTTTCCCCCTTGAACAGTGGCAATCCAACAATTCCATCACAAGAAGGTTGTCCTCATGCCTGAATGGGCACTGGGAGGGTTTGCCTCATCGTGCAGGACATCTGAACTTCCCGTGGCTTTCTTAATTCTTTGATTTTTATGGTATCTCAAATAACTCATAGAAGTTGAAGCCACATTTGTACAGATATGCTCCAAGGCTCACAGTTACTGCTGGTGGCCAAACAATTGATGTTGTTTTATTAGCAGCATTCCCGTTCTGCAGCTGAACTTGGGTTGTGTGTATCCTGTAGGGAACAGCAGCCAAGATTCTAACTGGGAACCCTTGTAGCCCATAGGCAACAATTCTTGGAAAGCCAAAAGGGAGTCAATCCAGCACAAGCGGGTGCTAAGGCTGTCTCCTCTGGAAATCTCTTCTTGCACGTTTTACAGTTACTTTCTGCCTACCCTGTTGTGCCCAGTCTCTCCCCCTCTCCCCCGCAAACTCCCAACCCACTTCTGTTCCAGGGCCATGGCTTCAAAACTTGGTGGCTAGATTTTTGTTAAATATCTTGATAAGGTCTACATGGAGGCTAGCTGTGTTTGCTAATCTGTTTCAATATCAAAGGTATAATGCATGCTATGCTTGGAGTGATTCAGAGGCTAGTGCTGTTGTACCCACAGTCTTCAGGCAGTGCTGGTTGATGAGGGGCCGGGCAGGGTAGCTAGAGTGTATACTGATTCAGTGCATTCCTTCTGAAACCTCCAGTGGCCAGACTTCTGTGGAGACCCTGCAGAAGACTAAAATTGCCTTCTCCCTCATCCATTTAACCTTTGCGGCCATGCAACTTTGTCAGGGGTTAAGCACAAGGTACTAGATTTACTCCTGCTGGTGCAGAGGTACAAATTGCAGCTGCTTGCCTCTCAGAAGAGACCCTCTACCAGATTTGTGCCTTTGTCATGACCAATCTCTAGCCAGTGCTGCTCACTTCTTGGTGTTGCATTGGCTTGCTGGCCTTTGAGGAGGGCTTGCAGATGCCTTTTCACTGCAAACTCTCTCTGGACGGACTTTGCATCAGGGCCCCATGCCAGAGCCTGTGTTGACTATTGCCAGTGTCGTGAAATTTCACATAAGGAAGTCCTGCAGGAGTCAGAAAGTAGTTTTTCTTTCTCTTCAACTTCCATAATAAATACATTTTAGCTCAGGATTTATTTGTCACCTACCTACATTTCTGTAACAATACGCCCCTTGCCGTGCAGCAAGGTCCAAGTATTCCAGATGTCAGAAGTGGCAAAACATCATTGCTTCAAAGCACCTTACTCAACATATATGTTTACTAACTCATAAAAAGGTTAGATTGCAGAGGCACTTTTTCAGCTGAAACTCTTTAAAGAATGTATCCTCTTCCCCTCCCCTAGGATTAAAACCATGTAGTTTTAGTCTAAAAATGATTTTAAATTAGATTGAGAAAAACAAAAATGGCCAAAAGTTTAGATTCAACTCTGGAAAAAAGGCTGCTCTCATAGAAAAGAAGAATCTTACCGATTTAAAGATGGAGTGTACAGATGGGGGGAAGGAAGCATCACAGTTTCACACACAGGCTGTGGCCACTGCAGAAATGAGGGTTAGCTACTGAAATGTACAACTTCATATATAGGCTTATCTTTCTCCTCTTCCTCTTTACTCCTTTTCTCCTTAGCTCACACTCTGGCTCTCCATTATCTCTGCTTTTGTTCCTTTTTAGAAATGTATTGACTGGCATCTTTAAACAAAGAAATTTAGGGATATGAATGGATCTGTAATTGACTTTGAACTCCGCTGTAACAAAAACCATTTAGAGATCCTGTTGACCAATAGGAATAGAGTGAGTCTGGGAAATGGAAGTAATAGATGCAGGAAGGAAAATGGAAACCTAATTCACAATCTAGAATTATTCTAAAGTGATTTTTTTAGTGTAAATAACAAATATAATTAGCTTCAGATTGTGACGTACCAAAGAATAAAGAAGTCTAGGTAATTTTGGTAAGGTTACAAATATTACTGCACTACAAGCAAAGCTGCTGCAAAAAGCATGTCTTGCAGTGAAAATATAATTCTACAAAAACGGAACTTGGCATGCAGCCTAACTATATATTGAAGACTGGTGTATTGGTTTAAATAATTCAGCAAATTCAGACACTGTCCTTTCTTTTAAATAATTCTGCATATTTCAAGGATGTATGGTCCTCATTTAGGCCCCAATCCAGCAATGTACTTAAGCACATGCCTAACTTTAGTCATTCAATGTGCTATTGACTTCAATGGGACTAATCTCTTGCTTAAATTAGGATATGATCTAATGTGTATTGGAGTAAATGGAAAAACTTCATTATATTAGGATTAGTTTATGGCCTGATTCTACTCATTCAGATAAACACTAACCACAAGACGCCTACAGACTTCAGTGGTGCAGGATCAGGGCCTTATTTCATTTTATATAACTTATATTTATCATATAGATACATCTAACAGATAATCATGTGATTGTGTGTGTACCTGTGAAGCTGGTTGAATATTTACCAATATTCATTGTTCAGCAAATATTGCCATTTTTCTGTCGAATAACTAATGTGAATTACTGTTTTGGTATTTATAAAATAAATAATTGTAGCTGGATAATGCTATTTGTTTAAGAAGTTATTTGGCAAATAGCAGTCATGGAAACTATTCTGCAAATATTTTTTTCTGGTATTTAACCAGCTCTAATAGGTAGGTAGGTGTGTGTGTGTGTGTGTGTGTGTGGCAGGGGACGGGGGTGGGACATTTCTGTGGCATACAAGAAATACAGAAATTCATTTTATCACAATATGTTGTCAAGGGAGATTCCTACCAGCACAAATGAGAGGAACTGTTCTATTTATTTTGATGTACCATCTTTCAACACAGCACCTTTTATCTTCAATAGTAGTGCATTATGATTTCATCCCAGTGCAAAAGGACTGCAAGAGATCCCAGGAGATGCTTAAAGCCCCTTTTACTTATAATTAAGTCTAAATCCTGATCACACTGAGCTCATTGGCAAAACTCCCACTGACTTCAGTGGATTCTGGATTTAACTCTTAGGTCATGTATAAACTCCCAGGGCTGGCTCTGGCCCTGGAGCTCTTAGGTTAATGTGGCTGAGGGGTGCCCCGACAAGAAGTATGGGGCCCAAGAGTGCTTACAATCAAAGTATATGATGAGAGAGAATTATATTATCTCAGTTTTCCAGGTGGGGAAGTGAAGCAAAAGGAAATTAAATGACTTGCCCAAGATGACAAAGGAAGTCTGTGTGCAGTGGTGTTGTAGCTGTGTGGATCCCTGGGTATTAGATAGACAACGTGGGTGAGGTAATATCTTTAATTGGACCAACTTCTGTTGGTGAGAGAGACAAGCTTTTGAGCTTACACAGAGGGCAGGTCTAAACTACAGGGGAAAGTCGATCTAAGCTACGCAATTTGAGTTACGTTAGTAGCATAAGGAAGTCAACGTAGCTTAGATCTTACCGCGGGGTCCACACTACGCTATGTCAATGGGCGATGCTCTCCCATCGACTCCCCTTCCTCTTCTCATTCCAGTGGAGTACCAGAGTCGATGGGAGAGCGATCTGCGGTCAATTTAGCAGGTCTTCACTAACCCGCTAAATCAACCCCTGGTGGATCGATCGCCGCAGCATCGATCCAGAGGTAAGGGGAGACAAGCCCAGAGTTCTTCAAGTCTGGGAAGTCTCAGAGTGTCACAGCTAACTACAAGATGGAACAGATTGTTTAGCATAAGTAGTTAACACATATTTCAAGGGCCCATTCAAGGTGAAGTGGCCTGTTAACACCCCTCCAGTCATAGGGAGGAAAGGAAGAGTCGAGAAGCACCTGCGAGGGTTGTTAGTGGATTATAGATTGTTTAATAAGCCATAAATCCAGTGTCTCCATTCAGTCCACGATTTTAGCATCTAGCAGTGTAATGAATTTAAGCTCCCAGGCTTGTCTTTTGAAAGTGATGTGCAAGTTTCCTTTGAGGCTGTGGACTGATAGGTCAGATATAGAGTGATTGCTCTTGGAAAAGTGATGGTGATGTGGTGTTTTTGTCTTTTATCATTCAGAAGTGTGGGTGAGCTTCCTAGATAATATGAACTAATCTATAGGATGAGTTCTGACCTCACCTCCCAAATATATGTGAGGGCAGCATCTGGCCATTAAGAGTTCTGACTGACCCACAAAATGGAAGAGCCACAGTTGAATGTGTGGAATAGAAGTTATAACGCGAATGGTATTGCTAAAATATTCTTTGTGCTTTTGGCTTCTTTGTTTCCAGACACTCTACAGGGACTATTTAATGCATCAAAGTACATCAGAACAGAGCTGGCTTTTCAGGTGCTGTAGAACAATACGCACAAATTAGCAACATGGGAACTGGAGCAAACTATAAACTTTGAGGAACTATCAAAGACATTTGTCATACTAATTACATAGGAAATGTCCAGGATTTTTGCAGAGCAGACAAGCTGCCGCTCAGAAAGAGTCCTGATTGGTCCACTTCCCAGTTGGTCCCTCCCATGCATCTGTAGCTGATTGATTGGTTCATTCCCCTGGTAGTTGCAGGATCCCACCCATCCAGGCCCTGGCTCCCAGCCCTGGGGAGGGGGATCCTGCAGGGAGGTGCTGACTGACGGCTGTCACTGTGTCCTGGGCTTGCGCCAGCCACTCTGCCATCATGACAGGGAACGACACTGCCCACCTCCTCCAGTGAGTATCCCTTCTGTAGTTACCCCTTCAAGCACCCTCCAAATACCCCTCCCAGTACTCTCAGACCCCTCCAGCAGCCCCAACTGCACTCCCCCTCTGGCAGTGTCCACTTTTTGGGACTCTGAAATATGGAAACCTTATAATTATAGCTCTGTTTGAGATCATGAGAAATGTTTGAGAAGATGCTCTCAATCTTCAGAGAAACATAAGACGTAAACTAATTTCCCAGTGGCATCTCATCTGTGCCATCTTCACATTGGGCATTAAAGAGAAATAAACAAGTTCTCACTAAACAGCTGACATAGAAGTGCTCTTAGAACCTTTCTGTCCATGAGTACAGTATGTGTGTATGCATATTACACAAATTACAGTCTTATGGCTTGTATGATTTCCCCCCCCCCATTCTGAAAAACTAAACTAATTGAATGAATCAAGTTTTAAGAGACTTTGAGCTTCCTTAACACTTTCTAATCATGTGACTTGTAATTGAATCAAATGCTATGTTTCAATGTGAGTCAGGTTCAGAATTCCATTCACTCTCATCAGTAGAGCAGTTTTAAGTGCACTTTTTGGGACACTGAGAAATTGTGGAAGATATTCATGGCTTCCCTTATTTACTCTGTGCTACAAATTGAAAATTAGAGTCCAAAGTAGAAAACTGAAACCCTCCATGTATCTGTGCATCTGCTTTTCTCACAGATGCTCCAATTGTTCTTCCTCAGAACTTATGATTATAACATTCCCACATGTATAGTAATCCAAGTACTCAAATTATTATAGTGACATTTGAGATTCAGCCTCTTCCCATTAGAAAAATCTAGAATCTATGAAGATCAACGATTACAAAAAAAAAAAAAACCTGTAGAGAAGGAGTCAGCTATTTTAGAGCATTGTGATTCCATGAAATGAGAGGAAGGATAGCCTTGTGGTAAGGACACTTGGCTAGGATTATTCAGGAGGTCTGTGTCAATTTCTAACTCTGCCATAGAGTAAACCAGGGCACATCACTTAATCTCTCTCTTCCTCAGTTCCAAATCTGTAAATTGGAGATGCACTCCAAATAGACAAGACAGTATTAAGATCTTTCGGGAAGTGACTGTTACTTACATCTTTGTACAGTGCCTGGCACAAGGGGCCTCTAAGTGATACTCTAATGAAAATGATTAATTATAACAATTTATTACCATCTAATGGCTGTGTGGTGGCCTCTGTGAAAGGAGTTTGGCAGTCAAGTTCATGGTAGACCGGTGTCCACATTAATATACACATATCTCATTTAGCACTAATTAACATTCTTGTTGGTAGTGTAAGCAGAGAGGCCAAAGATTAAATGGTTTTAGAGACGGAACTGCCCTAGATGTGGTCCAGCCAGACAGCATTGAAGCACTTTGATAAGTCACTGTGGTAAAATTTGTACTGTTCATGCCCATTTGACACCTGTTCTGAAGCTACATAGAGAACTTCAGTTTCCCAGACTGTCAGGCCATGAGAAGTGCATTGAAAAATATTACAACCAGGTACATGTACAAAATGTAAAAATCTGGGATTTTACAGTCACTCACTTTAAACTAGATGCTCCATGCAAGTTGAAAACAGGAGCTATATATCATAGCATGCAAAATTATGAATTGTTATGGACAGCAAAGGTGCTTTCATAATCTTAGTATAGCTATTCTCAGTGGTTACTAAGTGATTTAACATCTCCCTCTGAACCAGGCAGGTGAACTCAACAATCCTCTTTGCTTCCCTCACTGCTCCTTCTTTTGTTTGGGATTTTCCTAAGTACCTTAGTATCATGAGTCCCAGTGAAAGTCAAAGGGATTTGTGCTCCTAAGTCATTTTTTGAAAATTGGAACAGAGCATTTGGCCACATGCCTTAAAACAGAATGGTATCCAGGGGGTTGAGAATGAGGGAATGCATTCTGAATGCCAATATACACTTAAGATGTTTTAATAATTTTCTGCAATCCATAGTCTTAGTCTTCAAGTCTACTGTGTAGGGTTCACAATGTCTAGTCATTCAGTAAATTGCTCAGAGTGAACATTTTATACCCTTTTAATCAATATTGTAAAAAAGCTGTGTGTGTGTAGGCAGAAGGATGAAATAAAAGTAAATAAAAGACTGCTCACAAAAGGCTTTTGATCTAAGTGATCTTACACCAACTGTAGGTGTTGCCTAATAGCTGGATGTTAGAGGAGGCTTAACTATTGTATTAAAAGCTTCACGGGTTATTATCAAAAGCTTTATAAAGTACAGCACTGTAGTTCTGCTATTTTAAGGATGGGATATTGCATTTCATATCTTCTTTGGGAATGGGAGAATAACTTGTGTTCTTCTCACAGATCACTAATAAACTAAATAAGATTAAACCTAACACAAGTATGTGAAGGATCCTGTTGGCCACATCCTCTTCAAACTTCATACTTTGCCATTTACCATGACCCTTATGTTTATCACTTTCAGGCCAGTTTTCAAACCATGTGATCCACAGCCAAACTAATTTGAATTAATTTCTCCACTAAGATTTTGTGAAACATGATAATGGCTAAATGGAAATCAAATGGAGGGCAATGGCTATCAAACCTGTTTCAGGTCATTAGGCGAGAATATTTCTCCTTTTGTCCTTTTGCTTCTCTTATCAGTTTTCTACAAATCCTAGTTTCTGATTTATATTCATTACTTCTCCTTTCTGCCATTTATTACATATTTTTAAATTATATACTTGATAAATACTTCCCATCTAGGCCAGGTTGGTTTTGAACAAGTATGACCTTCTTCCTTGTTTGTGAGATTGTAGCTTTTTGGAGAGCTAGAAACATATTCTTTACAAGTTTCCAATTATCTTTCACATTTTTCTGTTCAATTTTTTTTGTCCTAACTAATTTGGCTCATAATTGTTTTTTCAGGGTTGTGAAACTGGCCCTTTTAAAGCACTAAGTGTATGTATGTATGTATGTATGTGTATATACATACATACATACATACATACATACATACATACATACATACATACATATATTACTGGTTGGGACTTTATCCTGTTTGCATATGACAAATATTGTCAAGTCATGATCACTTGAACCTAAGCTATCCCTTATTTTTAGTTCTGTGATCTGTCAAGATGATATGTAATACAGAATTTCCCCATGTTGGATGCAACACTTTCTGAGTTGGGAAATTGTCATCTATAATATTTAGGAATTCTGGGGAATGTTTTAATACTGGCAGCCTGAAACCTCCAGGGTGTATCACTCAGATTGAAGTTAAAACCAGTGATTTACCTTCCAGTCATGTGACTCCTCTGTGATGCTGGCAGACTAAGTGCTGACTCCTGCCAAGGTTTTATGTCTCAGCTGAACACTGACAAATTCATTGCTGGAAACCAGACTATTTCACTTGTGTATTAGTATGGTTAAGATGGGTATTGAATTTATAACAATGTGTTTCATATTTAGAGTTTACGAAATGCTTGTAAATTGCTGCATGTATTAATTTCACTCATAATATCTTTGTCATATGCTATAAGGTAATATTTAAGCTTTTGCTTTGTAACTAAAAAGTGTTTGCTGTGAAACTGTGAATCTGTCAGGAGGGATCATCTCCTGCTTATCAAGAAGGCTATCAAAACTAAGTGGGCCTGGGTGGGACATCACAGTACAAAGACTTTAATTGCCCATTCGTACTAATGAAGAGGCTACATGCAAAAGGGCTTGTCCCATCAGCTTGAGTTCTGGAAGAAGGAAATAAGAATAGTTGACAAGAAAATTTTTCATCTCTCTTTTGCTGTTTGGACTCTGACAGGGCCAGAACTAGGAGGCAGAAGCACAGATCCCCAAGGTCAACCTGGGTAGCCCTGAAAGACATTCAGAGCAGACAGATTACTACAACTTTCTTACCTTTTAAAACCATAGACTGTAATTCATTTGTGTATATAAGTTTGCGTGCTTTAACCTCGTAATAATTATTCCATTTCTTTACTTAGTTAATAAATCTTTAGTTAGTTTATTACAGGATTGGCTACCAGTGTTGTCTTTGGTTATGAGATCTGAGGTACAAATTGCCCTGGGGGTAAGTGACTGGTCTCTTGGGACTGGGAGCAACCTGAATATTTTGTGATCTTTGGTGTGTAGCCACCAACTATCACTAAGTCCAGCTTGCCAGGGTGGCAAGATAGACTGAAATGCCTAGGGGGACTGTCATTCCATGATAAGACAGTTCTAGTGCTTTAGGAGCTCACACTTGTTACTGGGTTGGTGAAATTTAATTCTAGAACAACTAGTTTGGGGTCTCTGCCCTGCTTCTTGACAGTCTGCCCTGAGGTTGGCACTCACGGTCATGTACCACTCCAAACAGCATCACACCAGGTTTTAAGTAATGCAGATTTTTTTTCATTGAATTTATGCTCATAAATAAGCAATTCCAATTCCTCTTGTTAATTACTCAGAGTTCTAGCATTGGTGTATAAGCAATTTAAGGATTTCTTCTCTTCGTGTCTTTTGGTGTCTTGATTAATTTTGTTCTCAACATCTTAATTAGAGATGGAGGTTAGGGTTTAATATGTAGTTCATATGCTCAAAACATTTTCCTTGTCTCTTACGCTGTCAGTATTTGCCATACATTTTCTCTCCCTGAGCCAAGCTTTTTCATCCGGTCTATATCTGAAGTTTTTTAAAAACAAGATTTACCCAAGAGAAACCCCTACTCTGTATTGTTTTTCTGGCTTGTATCATTGTGTAACATATGGATCTGTCCCACTGCGGAGGTTGTGTTGTCTGTCTCAGCTGCTGTTTCACATTTGTTAAAAATACTGGTTCTCTTCTCTCTTGTGTATATTAACAGCGTGAGTGTAAGTGAATATATATGTCATTGATTCTGGAGAAGTATGATCCTTGCAAAGGATAAAATCACTGTGTATTACAGCAGCATCCGTGGTTCCTTTATACACCTGACAAAGGGGTAATTAGCAGAGGTTGTAAAATTTCAGTAGTTATTAACAGTAATAGCATCACGTCTGTAATTATGTTCCTAGTCTAGTTTTACCTGCATTTTCATTGTGTCCCTTAGAGGTTGTGGGGTTTTTTTTTTTTGGTTTTGGTTTTTTTTAAGATCTATTCTGAGTTTTTGGACAATCCGTTTAGTGGTGAGATTACCACCATTCTGGTAATAGCAAAAAAATCTGATCAGAGAAAGAAATAGTTAGCTTTCCCTCAGTAAACTCTTGTAACTGTGCTCCTTCATCTGTCTTTTCAGTGAAATCTTACCATTATTACTGTTGGTATCTTCGCTTGTGACTAAGGGCTGGTCCACACTACCCGCCGAATTCGGCAGGTAGAGATCGATCTTCTGGGATCGATTTATCGCGTCTCATCTGGACGCGATAGATCGATCCCAGAAGCGCTCCCCCGTAGACTGCGGAACTCCTGCTCGCCGAGAGGAGGAAGCGCTGTCGACGGGGGAGCCTGCCTGCGCCGCGTGGACCCGAAGTAGGTACTTTTAGTTCGATATAGGAAACATCGACTTCAGCTACGCTATTCTCGTAGCTGAAGTTGCGTTTCCTATATCGATCCCCCGCCCCAGTGTGGACCAGCCCTAAGCTCCTGGAAGCTGCCAACAACTTCTCTCCTTTTTTGTGTGTATGGGCATGAAGGACAGATCCTCCTCCCATTTTTCAGTGATCACTGAACAACAGGTAAGAAATGATCTGCTTTGAAGGCCATTGAGTACTGTGACATTTTAAGGGAATCAGCATGCCGTTATTTAGCACAGATATTTCTGAAACTGTGACCCATCCTGCGAGGCATGTGTCAATAAACAAATGTTTCCATCTTTCACTACAGATATTTCAATTAATCTTCTTATGTTGCAGCCTTAGTGGCACATTGTTACATAGCTTTGTGTTGTGTTGTTTGTGGCTGTAATGTTAAACAGGAAGGGAATGGGATACTGGCTGGATAAAGACCTCATAAAAATTGTCTTGTCCTTACACTGCCTTTGTTTAGCCTTTTTTGGTATTTCTTTGGTTATGTATACGAGTGTCTTGTTCCTGTTATGAAAAGAAGCAACCTTTCTAAAAAGGAGTAGAGTAAGTTTTGTAGTGAATCATGTAGTATTTTTCATGGCAAATTATTGCATTACCAACCTTCTACATGGGATGTACATTCAATGGGAAACTGAAAATAATATTATGAGGGCTGTGATGCCAGATTTTTATAATCTTTGTTCCATACTAAATGCACATCTATTATATTTAGCTTTAATTTTCAGACATTTACATATTGTAGGTGACCATCTACTTAATGCCTGATAGTGTAGTTTGTATATAATAGAATATCAAGTTTATGGAATGGTACTACAGAAGTGCACATGTTACAAGTAATTGTAGGTATATATATTGCTAGATTAGCAGCCAAACATTAACCAAAAATCCAAAGAAACTAAGGATGAAGGCTGGGATTTTCAAAGGAGTCTAAAAGAAATCTCATTGAAATTCACTTAGATTTGGGCACCTAAAAACCAACCTGAA
Organism: Terrapene triunguis; assembly: GCF_002925995.2. NCBI lineage: Eukaryota > Metazoa > Chordata > Testudines > Emydidae > Terrapene > Terrapene triunguis. Next base: position 20,820,344 of record NW_020664444.1, on the reverse strand, counting down.
ACATTTTCTCACCATATATAGAAGGGATTCTATGTAGTGTTGGAAGTTCATATGAGAAGTACAGTGATATTATGAAGACACCAATATCTTAATGTGCACAGTAGCAGCTTTTTCACAGAGTGCAATGAATACATACATCAGTGCCAAACAAGCCACCTGAGAATGTGAATGTTTGTCAGAACAAGAGATTCTTCCTTAGTTACCTTGACACAGTTCGTAATGAATAACATCTGCATGACAACCAGCAGAAAGAGGCAGATGAGATATCGGCTGGATGTTTCCCCAAGATATTATTTTCCTCCACTGGGCAATGCTCCAGCCACTGTTCTATTGCACGGCAGTATCAGCAGTGATGTGGCTGTGCTTGAATGTACAAACCTGTAGCTGCATCTCGTTCTTAAAGGCTTACTTGTTAAATTGCAAACCAGCCAAATAAATTTAACTTGCCCAAACTACTATAGGGAGTCTAATAAAGTTTTTGCTTGGGGTGTGGGCCTCATTTTATGTCCACTGAAGTCAACGGCAGAGATCCCACAGGATCAAGGCCTTAGCTGTCAGAGGTATGTATCTACTGGCCTGTTCCAGCTGACTCCGCCTTGTGTGGCTCAGGCTAAGGGACTGTTTAATTGTGATGTAGATGTTTGGGCTTAGTCTGGAACCCAGGTTCTAGGACCCAATGAGGTGGAAGGGTCCCAGAGTCTTGGGCTGCAGCCCAAGCCTGAATGTCTGCACCGCAGTTAAACAGCCCATTAGCCCCACCCTGCAAACCTGAGTCAGCTGTCATGGACCAGCCACAGGTTTTTAATTGCTGTGTAGACATACCCAGAGAGTCCCAGATTTTGGAACTAACTGTACAGCTGCAGCTAGTTTCTGTGGCTCTTTGACAATTGTTATGGTCTTGGTACATCAATCTCGTGCATCTCCCTGCCAAGTAGGTAGTTCTTTGTATTATACCCTTACGTGTGCTGTGTTAACTAGTCTTAAATGATTGTGGGATATGCTCCACGCTCTATGCACTAACAAGAAACTGGTGGAGGGTGCATGGGGCCACACAACACTTGGTATTACCTTGCTCTCTGCAAAGGAGTGAGCCAGAATCTGTCTCAGATTCAATGAGGCTTCTACTAATTCCCCAACTAGGGAAACTGTTCCATAGTCTCTAACAAGTGAATATGGAAGGAACATATGTTGGCTTCTAAAGGGGGTTATAGATTTGGAGAGGGAAACTCAAAGAACCAAATAGAGAAATATATGTACTGGACAAAACATACACAAATAAAAGCAAAATCAAATCCATATAAAGGGTTTTATTCAATTGTAAATGAAATAAAACTTTAAAAGGCAAAAATCTTCCTTCACTCAGCTGTTGTACTACAATAATGAAAGTGGGGATTGGCTGGCTCAGGGGATTAGAATAACAATCTAAGATGGAACTTTTCACCTTTAGTCACTACTTCAAACCTGGCCAAAGGCTGCAGTGACCCAAAATACTGACCACCTGGGTGTTGGGCCTATGTGAAATGAGCTGGTTGTCTGTCGTGGAGCAATTGCTAGTAAGCAGATATCCACATCACAAAATCCACATCCACAATCACAGTTGGCATCACATGGTTAGTTTCAGCAGAGGGGCACAAGGTTTGAACTGTTCCCTTAAGTCTAGAAGCTGTCCCTCTAAATCAGGGAAGAGACACATTGGAGGGGCAGTATGAGGAAACTTGCGCTGCCTCTGCCAATGCGGTGTCCGTTCTGTGGATGAACAGAGCGCTTTGGTTTCTAGTACTGTTAACTGTGGATATTTCATATGCACTTTTAAAAACAAAATATCCCCATAAATCACTATTAGTGAAAAGAAGAACAAATTTGCCCCAAAGGGGTTACCAGTAGATGCGGAGGTGTACAGAGATTTGTGCGTAAGCAGCAACCTAAGTTATGTCTGCCTTAATGGGCCCTGTCAAGTTGCTTTCCATCATTATTTGTATTGCCTTCCCCATAGCAGTAATATGGAAATATATTATGATCTCAAAGGACACTTGACCATCCCTACAGCTAGACTGTGCTCTTGAAATTCAAAGATTCTTGTTCTCCTAACATATTAGGGTAAAATTTTCAAAAGCGCTTAAGTCCCATTTTCAAAATCTCAGGGCTTAGGGCCAGATTTACAAAGGTATTTAGGCACTTAAAGATACAGATAGGCGGCTAATCAGATTTTTAAAAGTGCCCATTGGGATTTAGATGCCTGAATCCGTTTGGAAATCCCACAAGGCATTTATCTGCATCTTTAGGTGTCTGGACCTTTACAAATCTAGGCCTAAATCAGTTTTGAAAATGGGACTTAGCCTCTTAAACCACTTAGATGTTTTTAAAAATGTTACCCTTCAGGAGTATTGCCAATCCCAAGCATTCAAAAATCATGAGTCCCACTCAGAAAATCCTGAGGTTGTCTTAAAAATCATGAGATTAAAAATAATTTGGAGTCTTGCTGAGATTCTCATGTAATCATATGAATCCAGGAGATAGGGAGTTAAAAGATGCCTAGTATTGTGCAATGCCTGATTAATATAATGGGATCTAGCAACACTTTGTAGGTGCTTTTGGAAATCCCATCCAGTCCCTCCTGGGCTCTTCATACAAGTGGACCAGAGTAGTCCTGTGACAGCATTTTACAGTGTACAACATAAACTCCGCTATGTGGTGCTAAAGCCTTGGGCACATCTGGGTTAGTGGGGAAGGATTGTGTCCTTACATTCTGCCTTAGCCTCCCCACTAAAGGGGATGATATCACTGTTGCTAGCACTAGTATAAGGACTTTGGTATTTCATTGATCCCTGAGTCAGCAACTGGTCCCTGTGGCAGTATGTGGAAGAATCAACAGGAAGTATGGCACTGCATGGTATCCTGTAGCATATGTGGGAAGTCCCACTGAAGCATAACTATTTATAGCACAGTCCTTGCTCAGGGCTGTAAAAGATAGGGAAGAATCATTGAGTCCTATTCCTCCCCCTATGAGGACATGCTCTGGGCCAGAGAAAATCTGGATCCTAGTCTCTAGTCCCAGGCTTGTAAAAGAACATAATGATAGTTTTTATTTATTTATTTTAAAAAACCCACTTCTATTGCTTAAAGAAAGAGTAAATAACACGTAAAGTGTCCATCCCCTTGGGGAGCAATAACTGAGAACTGCATCTACTGGTAATGAGTGACAGGGATGGATCACTTGACGATTGCCTGTTCTGTTCATTCCCTCCGGGGCACCTAGCATTGGCCACTGTCGGAAGACAGGATACTGGGCTAGATGGACCTTTGGTCTGACCCAGTATGGCTGCTCTTATGTTCTTATGTACTAACATTAGTAAAGGTCTCTCAAGTTGTAATAACCACTATGATTAAAATGTTAGCATGAGCCAAAGTAGCAGACAGAGAAAAACTGAGATTGGTAGCTAAATATGGTACAGAGAAGGATATGCTTCTGCACAGTAGCTTATTTCTAATACCATTTTGCACACCTGCTTTTTGATAGGCTTTGTTTTTGTAATTAAATAATCATGCCAATGACGACTCAACAGGCATATGAGCAGCAGTTTCTCACATTCAACAGGCATATGATTATTTCCTGGTTCAGTTCTGGAAACTAAGCTGAACCTCAGCAGCAGTTTCTCACATGCACTTGTGCTCTCTTGATTTGAAATCATCAGCTGTTTGATGCTCTATTGTGCTCCCAGCCTTATTTATTGCTAAGGATGCACACAGCATATTGTGTGTAAGTTCAGAAAATGAGATCTTCCAGTGAAATGTCAACCCCTGTTAACATGAAGTGATGCACTCTTAGAATTTAAGTGCGAGTGATGTTGCTAAGCAAAGGAAGCTACTGATGACTAAAGCAGGCAAGGTGCAAAAGGAGCAGAAACCGTTTACACAATAGACTGAGTATATTGTTAAAATCACAGAATGACAGAAGGAATTAATTTCTCTTTAACTTTGCTAGATAAATTTTAGCACTAAGCTAAATGGTATCAAACTTTTGGGGCAAAATCCTCCCTGAGTTGTCCTGGGAAAGAGGAAAAAAAAGGCTCAGAAACAGGGCTGTGCCCGACACATCAGTGAAGGAACAGCACAAGAGACAATCCCACCATTGCATTGTCTTAAGCCTTAGGAAAAAGATCTGACTATGCATTATGGCCCCAAATGGGTCTGGGTAGGCAATTATGAGGCATACACAAGCCTCTAGTTTCCCTGCATACATGCTGTGATCAATGGCAGGTGGAGAAACTGGGAGGAAAGGGGAAAAAAACACACTTACTTTTGGGAGCAACAATAAGGAGCATTTCTGAGCTCATTGTCTCTAAGTGCCCTGTCACTGTTCTACTGTGTTGTAGAAGGCTGGGTTCTCTGCTCATCTGCTGCCATTCTGCTCCCCTACTTGGTGAACCCTCATTGAGCACCTTCTTGGAGTTGTCCAGCTCTAGCTGAATTCTCTGGCAGTGGAGGTTACTGCATATATTCCAGGAGTTGCTTGGCACCTTGCAGGAGCAGAGCCTACATGATTTAGGAGAGGGTTTGCCCTTGAGCACGGACTGTTGTCTATAGCTATGAGTACTTTGTACATTCCTTCTAATCAGTGATTCTCTGCAGAGCTCTGCTTTGGAACTTATATTTAAATCATCAGCTATGCAAGAATGCACCACAGTTTTTAGCTTAACACATTTTGTTAGAATGAAAAATAGAGTCAACAGTTAGTGGTTGTTGTGAAATGCTGACTGAGGTGTCTGAATTATCTTTACTCTGCTTCTACCCCATATAATTAGGCCATTTATTCCAGGTTTAGATTTACATTTATTAGAAATTAGCCTGAGCTAAAACCTGGGTCTTAACTCCTTGCCTCTACTTTTATGGCCTATCTCTGTAGTGGATCAATTAGAAACACTAGATCCAAACAGCCACTAAAGTTTTGAGGGTTGAAATCTTGATCTGAGTTTTACATTTCAGGCTCCTCTCCAATCCTTACCTAATGTGACACATGGCTGTAATAAATAGGGAAAGAAAAGTCATTGCAAAGTATAAGTCATTGGTTACCAACCTTTCTGGGCAAATGTTCCAGACTAAGGGCTGAATTATGCTTGCTCTAGTCTTGGTCCAGGGATTGATATGATGATCCTGGTCTGGTTTCTGATACAAAGGCACAACTTGTAAAGTTCCAACAAACAGATCTTTACAGAAGCCTGTTCAGAGATCATCTCTGCATGCCCCACCCCAGGATCCAACCAGTTGCACTTCCTCTGTGGGCCAGCACTGGGTCAGCAATGGGATGTAGGGGTCCCGCACTGGTAAACTGAAGGTTAAAGAGCAGCTCTGGCCCAGAAGGCCTTGCCCAGTCACACTTGCTCGGCATATTCACATTGGAGGCAGAGATCAAAAGGGAGCAGCTCTGCTCAGTCTGGGCAGACAGAGCAGAGGAGCAGTCATGTGCTGCAAGCTCCTACAGAGAAGCCATCAGGCTTCTACGCAGCTGAGATCAGGCCCCGCTCTGCCAAGCCATCACAGACCCTTCACTCCATGGAAGCAGGGAACGACGGGCCATGGCTGATAGAGGAAGACCCTCCAGAGCGCCAACAGAAAGAACTCCAAGGGGAATCTAGAAACTGACCAGTGGAGTGGATAGAGGAACCGAAGCCAGAGTAGGAAGTCGCTCAGGGAACAGGCATAAGGGCGCTTGCCCAGGCCACCTATTTGAACTTTTAGTCAAAGGGCTCTGGGTTGGAACCTGCTGGAGTAGGGAGAGCCATGAGCTCTGGCCACTGGGCGACACGGCCACGACTCTGGCCACTGGACAGTACTGCCAGGTTCAGACCTCAACTCCCCGATATGTGGTGGAGAAGGAAGGCAATGACCAAGGTCTGTTAAAAGGACAGCGGGTAACCGTTAACCTGACACAAGAGAAGCCAGGGACACACAGAAGTTACAAAAATGGATGATGGAGAGACAGCAACAGCAAGGCCAGCTGCTACAAGAGATCACGATCCAGCAGCAACAAGTGGCTCAGCAGCAGCAACAGCTACTCCAGGAACTGGCAACACAGCATCAGGCGCAACAAGAGCACCTGATTCAGCAGGTGGTGGCATGCTTGCATAATGGAGAACTATGTGGTGGCTGACAGTCCAGCCTCACTGAGCTGAAATAGCGTGTGCTCTAGGCACAGTGAGGGAGCTGCTAAGAATGGCAGTGGAACTGAACATACAGAAAGGAATTATGTCTGTGCAGTTCTGAGTTATGGCTTTGGCCCAGTGCATCACATTCCCCAGCAATTACTCGGAGGATCTGCCAGTTACAACTGTCCTAAAGGTTAGTGTGATTGTCCAGTGCACACAGAGGCATTATTCTGAGTCCTGCTTCTTGCAGACACCCTTCTTCCAGTCACTACAGCTCAGGCAGTGCACCCTCTTAACCCATACTATATGGCTCTGTCCCTAGGTCTGTTAGGGTATGTCTACACTACCCACCAGATCGGCGGGCAGCGATTGATCCAGTGAGGATCAATTTATCATGTCTAGTCTAGACAAGATAAATCGATCCCCGAGCCCTCTCCTGTCGACTCCTCGAGAGTCGCAGGCAGAGTTGACGGGGGAGTGGATGCAGTTGACTCACTGCGGTAAACTGATCTAAGTACGTCGACTTCAGCTATGTTATTCACGTAGCTGAAGTTCCGTAACTTAGATTGACTCCCCCCCTCCCCCGCAGTGTAGACCAGGGCTTAGTTAATTCCTAAGCTTTCAGTTGTGCCAGGCAGTGCCTGTACCACTCATTCAGCTGTGTGTGCTCTAACCTGCAAGGAGGCTTGATCTGCTCCTGTTGTGCATGGGAGGCAAATGGTGGTGAACAGGGGTCCAATGGAGGATTATAATTAGGGTAAGGAGAGAGGTGCATAGCTGTGGCTGGGAACCCCTGGGCTTAGCATGCATCAGGGTCCTGCTGTTGAAACAGTGCTCAGCCAGTGCATGTATAACAATTTCGCAGAAATTAACCAGAGTAAATGCTACATTATCTCCTGAATATAGAATTGGGATTCTGTATATTTTATGCCTCTAAAGAGGAAAAAGGGAAGGACTTTATCCCTCACCCACAAAACTGTTTTAATATATTATTGTTAAATAAATCTGTGTTCTACAGTCCAGGAGGAAATTTAAGGGGGGGAGGGGTGGGGAAGAGGGACGATAAATGACAAAACTACTTGTCACAACTATAACTCTGGGTGGTTTTGTTGTTGGTTGTTTGGGGGTTTTTTTACATGTAACACCATCTGGTTGAATGTCTCAGAGTAGTCCTGGTTGGGATTTAAAAATCTGACAGTAGAAAGAATGACACTTCTAAAAATCTTGGATTTTAAAACTATTCTTTTAACCATATCCTTCCTATATGACTTTAAGAATGTGGCAGAGAGCAAAGCATAGCTGGCATTTACAATAAAAAATGTGCCTTCCATAATTCTATTAACATGAAAGAAGATTTTCTTTCCATTTCTCTAATCTAGTTTGAAAAGCATATTATTCCGAGGAGGGGAGAGAGCGGCTAGCACACAGCTTCAGCGACAACCCAAAGTTAAACAAATGAACCAGAAATAATGGGAAGTTCACATGTGAATTGAATTACTACCTGGGCCTGTAAGAAAGAATTGTTCTGCAGAAATTATTTGAATTGCATTTTATATTAAATATTTGTAGCAGGTCCATTATAAATATTGTTGGTTATCAAATATGAAATCTACAAGAGCAGTTATTTGGTGAAAATGTATAAAATTACATTTAGCACTAATACAACATTAAGCAACAGAAGTCTAAATGCACAAAGGTGAAACATATAGGTGAGTAGTTACACAGATGCTTCAGAGGCTAAGGGGAAGCTAAGGATCACAATAGCTCAGGGACTAAATAGAGGGAGGTTCAAGCAGCAGAATGGATAAAAGATTCTGGAGAAAGAATTTGAGAAGGTGGATCAGAAATGTGGCATTTGCGGACTCAGTTAATGGGGGGGAAGGAGAATATCAAGTTTGCTCTTATTCTTAGAGGAAAGAGAAGCAAAAATGAGTAGAGGGGGTGGGGCAGAGGAGAAGAAGGAAAATACTCTGCTTTGAGACTGGTTACTTTCCAGGCAAAATACAGTCTATGTATAGGTCATTATATTTTACTCTGTCACATAGTGTCTTTTCAGGAGAATAAACAGTTTATTTGCAGTTGTACAACACACATTAATATTCAGTCATGGCTGTGAGTTAATATATAGAATCCTTCAAATAAATATTGATTTTTTTCTTCTAATTTATGTGAACGTAACAATTAATACATAACTACAAGAGTTTTAAAATGGCAAAAGTATATGTGAGGATTTTTTAACAGTTTTCACCCACTTCCTTGAATAACAACTGCATGTGTCCAGATGCATTGATTCAGAGTCAGTTCTTATTCTGCCCCAGAGCAGAATGCGTGCCCATGGTAATTTTAAGGAAGAAGTCTATTTAAGTAGTGGTCTTATTTAAATTATAAAATAACCCAAAGAGGGCTGAATAGAAGCATGAGTGTACATAGTTGTGAAGCTTTTTTTTTTACATGATAGCTGTTCGCTGGAGAATGAGAATGAATAATGGCATCCTCACATTCAATAAATTGGCTCGTTCAATGTAATCAGAGCAAGATCAGTTGACCTCATTGACAAAAATAAGTCTCTGTTCGTTTTTACTAGCTGAGCAGCTCCAGCACAGCTAAGGGTATGTTTACACAGAAAATGAGTGTGATTGTAGTGCAGGTAGGCATACCCACACTAGCTTTAACCTAGCTATCAGAGGTAACACTAGTCGGGAAGACATGGTGGAATGGACTTCAGTGTGGGCTAGTAACCTGAATAAATAGCTAGAGTCCCCAATGGGCTTGTACTGGGGCAACTAGCCTGCACTGAAGCCCATGTCATCATGTCTTCACTACTATTATTACCCACTCTAGCTAGATTAAAGCTAGATACCTATCCACCTTCATTTACTGTGTACAGATACCCTAAGATGTTAAATGGAAGCAGTTAATCAACATGGCAGAAGTGAATTGATGCAACACAAAATTCAGAGCCCAGGAGGAGGTGGGAATGAAGGTGGGTTTAAGTCATCTTTGTACCCTCCAAATCATGGGCTGTTCTGGGTGCTGGAGAGGGCCCTGATGTAACATTGGAGAAAGTCCAGAGAAGAGCAACGAAACTCATGAAAGGTCTACAAAAGATGAGCTCTGAAGAAAGATAGAAAAAATTGGGTTTGTTTAGTCTGGAGAAGAGAAGACTGAGGGGGGACATGATACGTCTTCAAGTACAGGTTGTTATGAAGAGGAGGGTGATAAATTGTTCTCCTTAACCACTGATGACAGGATGAGAAGTAATGGGTTTAAATTGCAGCAAGGGAGGTTTAAGGTAGACATTAGGAAAATCTACCTGTCAAGGTAGTTAAGCACTGGAACAAATTGCCTAGGGAGGTTGTGGAATCTCCATCATTGGAGGTTTTTAAGAACAGGTTAGACAAACACCTGTCAGGGATGGTCTAGATAATACTTAGTCCTGCCGGGGACTGGATTAGATGACCTAGTTATGTCCCTTCCAGTTCTACATTTCTTTGGTTCTGTGATTCCAAGGAATCCCTGTCTAGGTTGCAGTAGGCTCCCTGGGCTGCTCTGTGGGCCACACCAGTGCCTGGAATCTCCTCAATGCTGTGTGCTGTGGCCCTACCCTTAGCATGTCCCTCCAGACCCCTACACCAGACTTTGTGAGGGGGTCCTCAGAGGGCACCCTTATGTCTGTCTCTACTGTGCCTGAGCTGTGGGAATCCTCCTCTGGCCAGATATGGAGCTTTTAGGGTCCATTTCATTTTACATGGTATAAAAGGGCACAAAAGAGGATGTCATCCATTATGCCTTTCAGATGGATAACTCCTCCATACACCATGGCTAAGGTGATGGATTTTCTTCCCTACCCAACATATCATAGTCTCTTAGGAACCATAATTGAGTAGTTATTGTTTAAGTGACTTGCCCAAGGTCACAAAGCAAGTCAGTGGCACAAGCTGGACTTGAACCCAGATCTGACTCCTAGTGCTTTGTTCTAAATACCAGACCACACCATTGCATGATACTGAAGATTAACTTGGAAGATAACTAAATACTTTGTTTTTCCCCAGCTGAAGTTTTTGTTTACTCACAGGTGTATGGGCCATTGTCAGCTGTAGTGAGGCCCATCACAGTATATTTCTGTTCAAAGCAAATCACTATATTACAGAGCCATAATGTAATGTTTCTTCTGTAATGGATAACTCCTGCATAGGAATAGAAGTGTTACATCTACAGTCACCCCAGTGCACACTATATGAATCAGATCCTGCAGTCCCATTGAGTTCCATGGCAAAATTCCCATGCACTTCAAAGAGGGCGGGATTTGGCCCTTATGTGTCTTTTAATTTTTTTCTCCCAAAACTTTAAAATAATTAATCAGGTGTGCAGAGTTCAAATGCTAGCAAAGTGCATACTGACTACAGATAAGTTACAGCCTGCATTTGCAAGAGAACTTTCTTCCTGCATGATACAAATAATAAACTTTCTTCCTGCATGATACAACTTCTCAGTTCTGCTCAGGCAAGACCCATTGGCTTCAGAGGGAGTTTGTAAAGACTTTTTAAAAGCTGAATGAGGAACTCGGGAGTTGGCCCAGTGATCGAAGTTTATGAATGAGCCAGCAAATCGGATTCACATAGAATCAGTTTTATTGCCAGGTAAGAAATTCATATTAATATAGTGAATACATATGTTTACAAATAAACATTCTTAAAAAACAAACAAACATTTTAATCATAGGAAGTATTATTGGTATCATAAACTCTGTAGTTGTTAACAAGTATTAACACGGGTTTACTTACAGAACATACAGTTACTAAAATATTTCCACATAAAATATGCTAAAGTTACACAAAAATCTGTGTGGATAAGAGTGCAGCTGAAGTGTGTATCTAAAGCATATGGATTAACAGCAACATTCCATAAAGGGTCAAATTAAGTTAGCCAGTTGTGAAGGCAATAAAGGTTAAAGGAATGAAGTGAGATACTGGAGAACTTGGAGTGTGTGCAAAGTATTAGTCCATGGGCTTTGTCTACTTCTCATAGGCTTAAAATAGATGATCATACAATTTAGAAGCACACTTATAGAGTGATGCCTGTATTGTCAGGATGCAAATCAAGCTTGAGATGGTTGGATAAGTGATCTGTCCTTTAGCCTCTTTTAAACTTCTCTGCTCTTGCATCTTTGCAAAAATCTAAGAAGAAATACTGCCTGAATCAGCTGAATACAGTTAAGAAATCCTACCTTTCATTCACTTTACAGCATAGAGTTCTCAGACTCATGGAGCCAATCATGTCCTGATACATTATGAAACTAAACTAAACTTAAGGAGAATTGACAGCCAGTGAGAATGTAAATTTTATTGGGATGGTTAGTTTATGACTTGGCCAAATGACTTCTTTTTTGGGAGGGCAGGGATTTTAGTGCATGATGAAAGTGAAATGCAGATTGCACTGCCTGGTGTCAGGCTGTTGCCACACAGTCCTGGTCTCACAATTTTTACTTCACTGCTAATGTACACACATTTTACCATTCCAGGACTGCCAGGCTGCTAACTGTGCCAAATTCTGGAGTGGTTTTATTGATATGAAAAAATGTATCCAAGTAATCAGAACCATGGTAAGGCGAGACCATGAGTCTGATTTTAAACCCAGACCCTTGTGATGTCTGAGGCTAGTGCAGTAGTCCCCTTTATCAAATAGCCCACCAAGAGGGGGGACACCACTAACAAAAAGCAAACAAGAGAAAAGACAATATGCCATGTAACATTTAATTGAACTTCGAAGGAGAACTACTGTGCCTAAAAGCAAATACAGAATGAAAGACTATAGGGGATTTTAGGTAGGAAAATTATGGTGCACCATAGGGGGTGAGGGGCTAACTAAATATTCCTGACCTTGCAACCACTACACGGAGATGAAACATGAATATTCATTCTTGACAACAAAAGAGGGCAGAGAGGCTGATGGGGATGGAACCCTTCTAATACTTTAATAAAACATGAGGAAATAAGCTTAAAAGAACACGGGTTTCACTTTGAGAAACAAGACTGTCATTGAACAATAGCAATACAGTAAAGGCACCACCCACGCTTATTTATTTTCAGTCCGAAGCAGTTGAATATAGGCAAAACATTTAGGTGAAGAAAAAGTCTTGACAGTCCGCAAAGTGAGAGTTGTTACCTTCTGCCTGGAAAACAGGACTGAGGGGGAGTGGTTTTCTGCCCACTGCCCTCGCCTTCCCGCACTCCCACCCCACATTCTGTCATATGATATGTCTCTTATTTTGGAGGTTCAAAAAACTTTTAAACTAAACCAAAAATAAACTAAAATAAAAGCGTCTTGTGTTTGTTGTTGTCCTTCTGGACGCTTTGCCAGCCAGAAAGTTCCCATATGTTTTTAATTGTAACAGTCTTCGTTGGATTCACATGAAAGAGTCTTTTGTCTATTTTATTTTATTGGGGGTTTTTTTGCGCTTCATATAGTGATGGCATGAAAGTACAATAATGTTAGGGCTGGTACCAAGTTATTTGCACTTGGGTTTTCACAGGTCTAGTGATTATTATTAGAATTTATACAAAATTCCTGACCAAAACAATGTATTACAGTATATTGTTCTCTCTCACTAGCTCTCTGTCTCAAGGCAGGAACATAGTGTAATGGTTTAAGCAGACATAAAGTTTCTCTAGATTGTGCTACTTCTCATCATGGATTTCAGTTTCAAGTAAAAAAAAATTAGTCACAAGGGTTTGTTTTCCAGTGTGAAATACAAATGGTGTTTCTAATTCAACCTTCAGTGTATTGCTGAATGGTATTAGCCCACTCTTTGCCTTACAATTGGCTTCATAGCAGGAATGTCCAAGTGGAAGTTCCTTTCTTTCTTGATATCATTTTTTTTTGCCTCTTTCAGTTATGTGTGTGTTTTGTTTTTAAGGGATCTTTTTTTCTCAAAAGCAATCTCAAACAGTCACTTCTGTCTTGCTGTTAGTTATGAAATATGGCTGTGGGGGTAGATAGTGCTGGCTCCGAGTTGTCAGTGGGTCACTTGCTGCTGGTTCTCCTGTGCCGTGCTTTCCCTTGTTTGCATATGTCTGCCGTCGGAGGGACTGGACACTGGGGTCCCAGGTTTTGAAGTTGGAGTTGTAAGCTAAGGGGTGTGTGTGCATCTTTGAGACTTTGGATTTCTGCCCATTCTGTCTGGTCGTGCCATTGTCAGGTGTGTATGTTCTGTCTTCCTCTCTGCGCACTGGGTGCAGTGGCAGGCTCCCCTTGGCAGCCAGTTCTGCAAGGTGTCGGCGTTTGGAATAGAAGTCGTCGTTGACCTTGTCAGCTGTTTGATTTCAAAAAGAGGAGGGGAAAAAAAGAAAAGGTCAGTTGAGTGCAGAAAAATATTAAACATCAATGCAGAGTTTATAGTCCATCATGTTGATTACATCTAGATCAGCTAGAAAAACAAATCTTTCTAGATGGGAATAAAAATCCATTCTTAAAATGGTTTTGGTAGGAAGATTCAATGATCTTTTCCTTAGATCTTTATGGATAGCAGCAGCCCAGGTATTAGTGGCTTCAGTATAATATTTCAACAGATTTAAACTGGCCATGCAAATGTCCACCTATACCATACATTTCTGAAAACCAAAAGACACCAATTTTAATTCTCATTAAGGGCCTGTGCCAAAGCTCACAGAACTCAATGTGAGTCTTTCCATTGACTTCAGTGGGCTCTGGATCAAGCTCTAAATATGCCAGGCTCTGCAGGTGTCACCCAGGTACCATTCTCACTGTGTATGTTGTTTGTTATCCCTTTTAAAAAAAAAAAAGCTGTTGTCTTTCCACATCTTGAGACTCTGGACCAATATTGCCCATCCCACAGAGAGGCAACCTGAAAACTCTCCATAACTAACCTTGCAGAATTTACCAAATCATCTCACAAAGGAAGGGAGTTGGGGAACTGGCAGAGGTGAAGTCTCCCAACCCCATGAATCCCAGTGATTCATGAAGGGGAGCCCTAGTCCTGCAGAGGAGGTGCTGTTCACTACAATGATGCTTAGGTAACAACTTTCACAGAGAACCCCTGTAGTAGTACCCACAAAGGGGATCTAGCAGGAATCTATACTGATTCAAACTACAGTATGTGAAGTTCCACTTGGATAAGGGGTCAGCAAGGATGATGCTGTTGATAGTAGTGGGTAGGTCCCTGGCTCTACCTCAGCCCTGCCCTCAAAGTACCATGGAAGTACATCCCCTCAGAGCTAGAGAAAAGGATCTTTTATGGGATCCCAGGGGCAGAGAGACACTATGGCAGATGTGGCATTTCCATTCTGTTCCCCCCCCCCCAACCTCCCTGATTTACCAGTTTTTCCCCTCCTCCATTTGCAGAGGATCCTCTACCCGTTGCTTTTTAAATGGTGAATTCAGTCAGGAGCAGAATGACTCTGGAGGGCTAGCTGTAGTGTTCATTGTTTGTGCACACAGCAAAAATACAAAACCATTTGTCACAATTCAACACAAACGGCACACTCTGCTCAAGAGAGGCTGCTGCAGGCAGAGATGAGATGCATTTGGAACAGCTGTGATAGGAAGCAATGGAACCAAATGCTTTGGGTTCCTCACTTTCAGGCAGGGCCGGCACTTCCATTTAGGCGACCTAGGCAGTTGCCTAGGGCGCCAGGATTTGGGGGGGTGGCATTTTGCTGCCGTTGGTGGCAATTCTGCTGCAGGGGGTCCTTCCGCGCTCCGGGTCTTTGGCGGCAATTTTGCAGCAGGTCCTTCACTCGCTCCGGGACCCGCCGCCGAAGTGCCACGAAGACCGGGAGCGCGGAAGGACCACCCTGCCGCAGAATTGCCGATGACGACCAGTAGCGCGGAAGGACCCCCGTCTAGGGCGCCAAAAACCCTGGTGCCGCTCCTGCTTTCAGGAGCACTAAATTAACACAAATCCTGATAAATTTTCTTAGCATCATTCCTAAAAACTGCATGTGGCATACCATTTTATTATAGAGGAATATCAGCAAAATACCAATATTTAGACATGGAGCTGGTGACAAACTAAGCAAAGGGACTATAGAAAAACTGTGGTTACAATGAGTAGCATGAATGTTGCAATGCAATGTAATGTACTATCTTTTTTATTTCAATACGGAGTCAGAGGCACTTGCCCCATCATCTTTGAAAAATATCTTTATTTAATGGAGGTTGTTTGGACTCTGCAGAATGTGCTTGCTGCCATGAATGGGTACTTTGCTGCGCCTTATGTTCCCCTAAAGAGGGCAGATTTGACTTTGCCAAACCATCCTTTGCACCACCTCTGGGTGTGCCATAACAAATTATATCCCCTTTCCTTCAAGCTAAAACCTACTCTGCCTCTGCAAGTCCTTTAGACACCACTCTTGCTGTAGAGCCCGACATCCGTTTCCACCATGTTGCATGCTTCCCTCAGCTGCCATTCCATTTTTTTGCACCTTTGCTATTGGTACAGATTCTGTTGTGCTCTAGTCCTAAACATCACTAATCCTGAATTTAGCCTTACAGTATGGAACTTTAATTCTGAAGGTGAAATTTACCCCTCTGCAGAGGGCCGGCATGAAGGCAACTCACCACATCCATCCTCAAAATAGGGCTTCATTAAAACATAAATGGTGCATCCTGCTTGTGCAGGCCCTCTGCACAGGGGTGGATTTTGAGCAGCAACCATTGTGAGTATCATCTCAGGACCTTATCTGCGTAATGGCCATACAACTGGGTTTTCTTTTTCGAGTGTAGATTTCATCACTGAAGATGTATTTTCCCTCAGATTAAGTGAAATTGCTTAGGAAGGAGACTATGCTGTAAAATTAGGCTTTACATGCCTTACCTATCTCCATCTGTCTCTCTCTTAATTGGCAATTGAATGCTTTCTATAATGTACAGGTGCAGTAAAGAATTTGTCTTCCCTTTTAATTAAAATACAGAATGTAGATAATAGCCTGTTCTAATTTCAATACACGATGTGCGAATGCAATTACTGATAAAGCTGTAATATATTACAAAGAAGACTTGCTAGAGTTTTCTTCCTTTTACAAATCTGTGATCTAAACAGCCAGGAAATTACATCTACTTTGTTTCTGAATGACTTTTGTCATTCTAAATATGGACAGTCCTATTTATTGCAAAACAGTGTTCATCCGTATTTGTTAGGGGGGAAAAAAAAACCCTGCAGTTTCACACTGATGGATATACAGTCCCTCTTATTAGCTTCTCATGAGCACTTGTGCTAGCAAGTATCTATTTGCAAATATGTATTTGCATGAGTATTCACACCAGATACTTTTATGTGGCCATACTGGTAGATTTGAGTTAGCCAGTCAGGGAGCAGGAATCACTACCATATGACTTAGGCCTTGTCTATATGAGAAGTCCCACCAGTTTAAACAATTTTAAATCAATCTAATTAAACAGGTTCAAACTCCCAATGTAGACACACAACAGTTTGTTCCATGTTTAAATTGATTTAATTTTCATTGGAAAATTACCAGATTAAGATAAACTGATTTAAATATGGGTTAAAGTATGGGTTCAGATCCATTTAGCTAGATCTATGTAGTTAAACTGGGGCAACTTCTGTCATATAGGCAATGTCTTAGGTGATCAATCACAACGTAAGTAATGAATTAGGAATAGTAAATGATCAAAGTAATAATCATGACACATAATTTATGAGCAATCTGTTGGGTGAAAATGTTTGCAAAGGCCATTCACTAAATAATATTTATCAAATTAATAAAATCTGTATCTATTTGTAAATAATGAATGAACTGAAAAAAAAAAAAGACGTTAACATCATAGAGGGCTAGATTGCAATAGACTTATTCACAATGAATAGTACCTTAACTTCATTGGTACTTCCACTTAAGTCAATTGTAGAACTTGTGAAAGAAAGGGCTTCTAAACTGGAGCCATGGTTATCAGAAATCTGGCCCTGAATAAATATGTTCTCTGTGAATAGTTTTCTGAGCTCCAGTTTTAGGTATAATTCTAATGGAGTATTCCAAGGTTAATACTACCCACTTCCAGATCTTCCCTTGGCTAAGTAAGCAATGCCCCAAAGAGACAACCTTAATTCCTTGATTTCTTTTTCTTCATACTCTTTTTGTTGGCCATATCTTTCATGCTGGAGCAGTGCCTGCATTCAGATTTCTGTCAGATACAAGATCTATTACTCAGATCTCTAGATATATTAAGATAAATGTTCTCACACAACAGTAAATTGTGTTACCATTGTAGCCCTAATAGTTCAATTGTTTAATATAAAACAGGCTCCCATTGCGAAAGCTAGAGGTGGGGAGAGCAAAGCCTAGAAAGTGTTGTGAATATGAGGTGTCTGGTGGTTTTATTTTGCCCTTATACAAGTTATATGTATTCTGTGTAAAATTTGCAGCTATTTTATTGGTTGAGCTCGAAGGCCAAATAAATAGATTCTGCAAATACAGTTCCATTTTGTTAAGTATTTCAGCTAACTAAATCCAGTGAGACTTTCTAGAGTTTTACAAAACTAACGGCTGGAAATCTGAGAATCAAGGTAACAGCAAAGTTCAATTTGCAAAAGTTAGCCGGTGAGAAGTAAATGGGCGAAATTGGCAGCACTGGGGAATGACTGCATTTGATTTGCTTTAGGCTGCTGTGATAGCATGGGAAAGTTGGCATTTGAACCTGTACTAATCAAATCACTCATGGCTGTCCACTGAGAGATTCCCACATGTGCCTAACACTTTGATTTTGTAAAGAAGCCTTAGGAAGCTGCCTAGGACTCTTGCTTCTTTCTTGGTTTTCTTTCATCATGGCCCACAGTGCATGCATCTGAAGATAGCTTCTGCTATTCAGTATGAAAAATTCAAAGGCAGCTGAAAATTACTGTTGGTTCAGCTTTTGAGAAAATTTAGAGTTGTCATGGATGTTCTTTATGATGTGAGGTCTACAAAGCTGTAGGACTCTCCCAATTTATGCTACAGCTACCATTCAATTCCTATCCTATTTTGAAAGCTTAAATTTTGTGTGTCATTTCTCAGTTCATTCTGTCATTTAACCCATTTTGAAAGCTGTCTAGAATGTCTTTGAAGGAAGAGACGTGATTGTACTTTCGTTCTTCCCTGCTATGTTAAATACTATGAAATTTCTGTCTATATTCAATCTTCTAGTTCATCCTCTCACTATCAATATGATCAGTGTTGATAGCATCTTTTGATAGTGAAGAAATGCTGAAATGAGAGTGCCTACGTATATGCGGAAAATGTGTATTATACCCTGTTCCTCCCACTCACACTTGAATAACTCAAAAAAACAGCTGAATAACTTTTGCTCAAACTTTTCCAAAGACTATTCACCGTCAGGCTGAAACCAAACACCCAAAATTTCACCCCCAAATAATTTATTTGAGAAAGTTGTGAGCAACTAGAAAGAAGAAATTAGAATTAGTGTAGTGTTGGTTGCAAATTGTGTGACAGAACAATTTACCATCAGAAAATGTTGATTCAACATAATCAAAACATTTTTTCAGGAATGGCTCAATGTCGAAATTTTCACATTTTGTTAAGACTTTTGTTATAATAAAATGTAAAAGTAAAAACAATGAAGTTGAGATGAAACATTTTGATATTATCAAAATGAGATGTTTCAATAAAATTGAAATGAAATATTTTTAGAATAGTTCATTTTGAGAAATAATCCCAGATTTCAACTTTCTGCCCCAATCCAGGGTGAAACCAAATTTTTAAATTACAGAATTTCCTGTGGGATGGAAACCAACTTTTGACCAGCTCTAGTTACAGAGAAAACTGGACTTCTCTTTAACTGTCAGATTTAGGTATTATTGAACCCAACTTACAGGTAGGAAAATGGAGGCATGGAGGGATTACATAACATGCCCAAGGTAAAGCAGAATCTAGAAACAAGTTAGGGAAACACATTTTCTTCTTACCTCTGTGGCTAGTACTAAAATATTGTGTTTCTATAATATTTGTAGAACAACATTATTTCTTAAAAGCTAATTTAACATCTATAAATTCCCAGATCTTTTTTAATTGTAGTCTTTCCACCCTAATACATAAAATGTCTGTCTTTATAAATTTCAAAAGATATTGCATTCAAATCATATTGGGTTTGCATTTTTTATTAAAAATCCTTCATATTTATTTCCACTGTGTGTCAAGTGGATCACATTTTCATTACTTAATGAAATAAACCTGATAAACCTTTGTCACTATTAACAAACATACTGCATGTCAGCTTCATTTTGAAAAAGCAAAAATACCAAAACTGATTTTTATTAAATTAGACCTAAGGGTTCTTTTTGTATAGAAACTTATCAACCTATGCAGCCTCACACATACAGTAGGAGTTTATTTGAATTTTGTAGCCAATTTTAACAAAAGGAGTTATCAATATAAATGATTCCAGTGTATGAATATGCCTGTTAGTGATGGATTTTAGCCCTGTCATTAAGCATTAATTTTTGTTGGTGTTGTGTGGTCACTAAAATCCCCCTTATATTTTTATCATCTTTGCAACTACAGTTTGACTTCTTGTTCCTTCTCTAACGCAGGGGGAAGAGAAGTTGGAAGGAAATGGTACTTGATCAGAGCTGTTTCATGTGTAGCACAAAGTCAATGGGCCAGATTGTGACTGACTGACCTATTGGTGTGCATGAAAGTAGAGAACAGAACTAGTCCAAACCTTTTCCTGTGTGTATATATGGCAGGGTGGACTAGATCTGGAGGCCCCCTGCTGGAGGCCTTGTGGCCCTGCATCACCCTGCCACAGAAAAGAGCAGCAAGAATTCCTCCAGGCAGCCTAGAGTGGCTGCAGAGGAGCGGCCAATCCGAGGGGCTGATGGAGCGGCCAATCCAGGGCCAGAAGCAGGGCCGGCTCTAGGCACCAGCAAAACAAGCTGGTGCTTGGGGCGGCACATTTTTAGGGGAAGCATGGCCGGCACCAGAATGCCGCCCCTAAAAATGTGCACCGGCCGCCCTAGCTCACCTCCGCTGCTGCCGTTCGCGCGCCGCTGCTCCCCCTCCCTCCTAGGCTTGAGAGCCTGGGGGGAGGAGGCAGGGCTAGGGATTTGGGGAAGGGGCGGAGCTGAGGCGGGGTCAGGGGTGGGGTAAGAAAAAAACAGGGGGGGGGGGGGGGGGCCAAAATTGTTTCTGCTTGGGGCGGCAAAAATCCTAGAGCCGGCCCTGGCCAGAAGGGCCCTATACAAGAGAAGCTGCAGAGCCCAGAAGTTAAGTTGCTGGGTGGAGCTCAAAGAGTGAAGACTAAGGCTAGGTCTACACTACCCGCCTGAATTGGCGGGTAGAAATCGACCTCTCGGGGATCGATTTATCGCGTCCCGTCGGGACGTGACAATCGATCCCCGAATCGACGCTCTTACTCCACCAGCGAAGGTGGGAGTAAGAGCCGTTGACGGGAAGCCGCAGAGGTCGATTTTGCCACCGTCCTACAGTGGGGTAAGTCGGCTGCGATACGTCTAATTCAGCTACGCTATTCGCGTAGCTGAATTTGCGTATCTTAAATCAACCCCCCCCCCCCGTAGTGAAGACGTAGCCTAAGTGACTGTCTGGCTGCAAGTGCAGCAGTACCATGGACATCTCACTGTGGAAAGCTCACTGCAGACAGGACTGAAGCCCAGGGAAGGCTGCTGAAGACCGGGTGCCTGGCTGGCTGGATAGAGTAGCAGCAAGACCATGAAAAGGTCAGTGCAGGCCAGGCTGAGCCCAGGGGACTGAGCCCAGGACCTGGCTAGAGCAGGCAAGGGTACCGAGATGAGCCCCGCTGGTCTGGTTGAAGACTGAACCCAGGGAGGCCTGCTGAAACACCACCAGCTGCGGGTACTGAGATGGGCCCCAGCTGGGTGGTTGAAGAAGGCAATGCCTCTGGGAAGAAGCCTAAGAGCTATGGTCCCATACCAGGTCCATGATAAGAACTTGCAACTGTATACCCCGGAAGGGGAGACAGCGTAGACAGCTCGGTCGGAGGGCTGAGTCGCTGAAGACCCACCAAGAGAACCATCAGCCGGGCGATGTTTGCGAGTGGTGAGTGCCACCCCGTGGAAAGAACTAAAAACAAAAGCAGGCTGACACCCAACCAACCAAAGGGGGGCCGCCTGCAAGGGGTGAGTGCTGCCCCGGGAAAAAGACTGATTGCAGGCGTATCGGCCAGAGAAAAGGGGGCACGTCTGAGAGGTGGGTGCTGACCCCGTTACAATATGCATGACAGCCAGACACAATTGTAATCCCCGCACTAAAGAAGTACAAGGGCTTCTCCTGTCCATACACCACTGGATGCAAGGCACCCAAAGAGGACAAGGAGAGAGAGGTCCTTGGCCCCATCCCTTAACACATGTGCTGGCCTTCAGAACCTGCTGAGTGGAGATGGGAGGGTTTGCTGCACTCCCTGAAGTAGTGCAGCAGTGGTCATGCTGTACCTGGGGTGGTATGGTTCCTACGTGGCACAATCAAGTCCCAAGTTGGGTAAGAATGTGAGGCCTATATGAATAATCATCCTGTTATATGAAATGGTTAACTCTTTCTGGTTTACTTTAAGATGCAGTTATGGTGTAAACTTGTCCCTCTTTCTCATTTCTTTGCCCCAGGTGTGGATTTATGGGGCCTTGGAGTTCATGGACCTTCTGCTATGAGGTGTAAAGGGGACCAAAACAGAATAAAAATTAATCTCCTAAACTTTTGGAAGGGGGACTGCTCCTCCTATTTCCCAGAGCCTGTCAAAACCCCATCTGGATACCTCTTTGCAGTTGGGGCTTCATAGGTCAGAGAGATCACTTGGAAGTCACTCTGTGAAGCCCAGTCCCCAGGTACTTCTGCTAGTTTATCTGTGTGTGCGTGGAACAATAGGATGTTGATGTGCTGCTAAGGGTGGGAGAGCCAGTGAACTTGCAGCTAATCTTAGATCTGTAGGTTGGAACTTCCTTTACCTTCACATACTTAGGGCTGGTCTACACTGCCGCGCTAGTTCGGCGGCTGGGGATCGAAGTTCCGAGTTCGATTTATCGCGTCTGGTCTGGATGCGATAAATCGAACCAGGAAGTGATCCCCGTCGACTGCGGTACTCCAGCTCAACGAGAGGAGTACCGCGGAGTCGACGGGGAGCCTGCCTGCCGCGTGTGAACCGCGGTAAGTTCGAAGTAAGGTATGTCGAATTCAGCTACGTTATTCACGTAGCTGAATTTGTGTACCTTACTTCGACTTGGGGGGTAAGTGTAGACCAAGCCTTAGAAGTACAACCTCCAAAATTTGAAGAATCTTTCTTTATCTGCATTCCCAACCCCTTCCATCTAAAGCTCCCATAGATTATTATCCTTCTGTTCGTTTTACCATGGGAGGGTTTGACACTTGGTGGGGTGAGGTTGGAGGGGTAGCCATTTAAATGGTTAACACTTTTCTATTGTGATTCTTTGTACATTAGACATCACAGCTTAGTATGGCTGAACTGTTCTTTTTCCAATTTGATTGTTGTACATCTAAATCAGCTTTAAAACTACCTAAATATAGTAGATGCATGAGTGCACCTTGGGATAAATGTATTATGGATACAGAGCCATCCCTGCATCCCTCAAAATCCCATTTTCAGCTGTTAATGCTGTGTATAACTGTGACATATCAGCAGTGTGTTTGATTGCATAGTGAAAGACATTGACGTTCAAAGCTAGTCTTGTAAATCCCATTTTCCATCTGTTTAAAGTAGGCTTCTTTAAAAAAACAACAACAAAGAAATCTGCCTCAATAAACACAGACAAAAAAAGAAGGATAAATAGTGTAAAAAATCTTTTGGCAACTCTTAAAGAGGCCAATATTCCTGAATGTTCTATCTCTCCACCTCAAAATGTGCACACCAACAGGGCAGAAGCATGAAACTGAGAGCCACTGAATATTTCCAAATATATTATAACTGCAACCCAACCATGCTACCCCTAACATGCCAACACCTGGTGCTAATCTATTGCAGAAACATATTCACTATTCAGAGCTTTCTAGCCCTCCCCTTTCTTATTGGGGGGTAAGGGGGAGAAGGAGGAGAGGTGATTTCATATCGAGCCAAAAATAAAGCATGTACACAGTATATGGATACTTGTGCAGTCATCTTTGAAAACTGCCTGTTGAGTATACCTGGGTGGGTTCTTCTTTATTTTAACCTATCACTGTAAAGGTCTTATTTACCTTTGTGCACACAGTAGGGTTCCAGGAGATCTGGGATTTTGCTCCAGATTCTGCCACTGACATGCTACATGATCTTGGGAAATCACTTAAGCTTTGCATGCCTGCATTTCCCTTGCTCTAAAATGGGCTGTTAATCCTTAACTACCTCCTCAGAGGTGTTCCTAGGATTAATTGCTATTTGTAGAGTGCATTGAGCTCTCAGATGAAAGGCCCTATAAATTCATTTGTATTGAGTATATTTTGTATGCAAGTCAGTAAAATAGGATTTAAAGATATCACTGTCATATTAGCACAGAGAGAGAGAGAGAAAAGAATTGGAATCTCAGAATTGCATAATGACTATGTACAATAAGAGTTTTAATTCTGAGACTCACCCCTTTGCTTTTCCTGTCTCCGGTATTAATGGTTAATTAGATGAATTTTGACAGTTCAACATTTTTGTAAGGTTTTTACCTTTTAACTTAGGGTAGTCTATGGTACTTCTATGACCCCCACCATTGTAGTATTTGAATGTATCATCGTCTGTAATGTATTTATCCTCACAATGCCCCGTGTGGTAGGGAAATGCTATTATCTCCATTACAGAGGGGGAACTGAGCTACAGCGAGGCTATGTGACTTGCCCAAGGTCACACAGGGAGTCTGTGTCAGAGCAGGGAATTGAATCTCTGTCTCCTGGGTCCTTAGGTAGTGCCCTAACCACTTCACCATTCTTCCTTTCTTAGTGTACCCATAAACTTAATGATAGCTTATTATATCTGAGGAAACTATATGTTGAAACATGGACAATTTCCCCTAGAAAGCTGGGGGTTTTGTTTTCAGAAATCTGAGTGCCTGAGAACTAGGGGTTTTAATGAGAAACATTTTGCATCCTTAACTGGAGTGGCTACTGGTGACCACTGTTACTTTTAAAGATAGTTTATCTTTTTATTAAGGAAGGAGGAGGGTTTATTTGCCTATGCCTATGAAAGGGAGTAGAACTGGGCAAGCTATTTACCAAATGTATCTTCCTTTTGTTTGTGAATTGTCCGTGAACAAAATTCAATTTTTGCATATTTGTTCTTAATCCAAAATTATGTGATTATGTATTTTAGACAATATGTTCCTTATGAACTAAATAGTATGGGTGAAATCCTAGATCCTTGAAGACATCGTATGGGGCATGGAAGAAAACAGTTCCAGCTCCCAAGAACTTGCACTTTGAAATTAAGACTAGAGATAACTGGTAGGGAGAGAACAACAAATGAGAGGGAGGACAGGAAGTGATTCAGTTTGGTATAATGAGTAGCAGACACCATGCACCTTCCTATTAGTAAGTCTTAGCCTATGTACACTGGTAAAACTGTTTTGGGGCTTGCTTTCTTCTACCTGTGGTCTTTGATTTGAGCTATTGTGTAGTTACTTGCAGCCATCGAACGTTAAGATGGGAAACCTTGCATACCTCTCCAAGTAAAGAAGTTGGAATGTCCCCATGAGATGGCTCAAGGGAAGACTTCATAGTGAGGAGCCTAAGGAGATATTAGAATCCTGCCTTGGCTTATATGTTACTGCGAGTTATTGTAACACAGTCAAATTGATCTAGTGTTAAATATTGTGACTGCCACTGTTTACTTGTCTGAGCTGAAGCTAAAACATTGTGTTTAGAAGCTGCCAAACTACTTGAGTCCTGTTCTTTTTAGGGGCTTTTACCAGAGTTCATATGAAAACTAATGCAGACTTAATTCTGCAAAGAATCAACCCTATAGTAATTTAATGTTTCCTGTGCTGGGGGAAAAGACAAAATTACAGTTTGGTTCAGCTTCACTGAGTTCAGTGGGATGAACTTTAAAAATAACTTTAAAAAAATAGGGCTCGATTCTTTTTTACGTCCAGGCAGATAGAACTAATACCCAGAGAACAGTGCATGCAGGGGTTCCCCAGACAGCATACAGCCAGTATAACAGCTCTGGTTGGCCCACCTTTGTAATTGTCTGGCATAGGGGGACCTGGAAACCAGAATGCAGTCTCATGTCGGCAAGTAGACAAGCTCCTTTCAAGCAGTGGTTGTAGAGATCAAGGAGGATAGGATGTGTCTTTACGGACGCAGTGTTGCCAAAGGGAGGAGGTATGGCTGTGGCAGCTCACTGCTCACCAGCTGTTGTCATCTGTGGAATGACTTCTTGCTGGCTTTGTTGCAGCTGAGCATAGGTTAGAGCAGTCGTGAGCTAGACTGAGAATACGGAAAGTGAAAAGTGGCTTAAAGTCACCTTTGCCTCCCTCCATTTCCATTATTGTACTGAGCACAGCTTGACTAGAACTGAGAATTCAGCCCATGGACTGCAAAAGATTGATTCCCGCCCCCCCCCCCCCCCACACACACATTTACCAGCATTTTCTACTCTGCCTTTTCTCTCCCACCAGTTTATTTGTAACAGTCTGCAAAGAAAGATAGCATATTATGGCCGCAGATTATTTTCTGTGATCCTTATTAGTGATAGGGATGTTTGGTAAGCAACTAAAATATATATATAAAATGTTCAATGCTCAGAATTGGATGTAAATGAATCTCACAGGGCTGGTAATCCTACTTATGTGGCTCTATTATTCCTCTTCTAACATACTGTACCACTTTATCAGTTAACTCATTTCTCATACTGATCTGGAGAGAGACCAAGCATAAAAAGACATATCAAATCCTTCTTCTCTTCCACAGACGCTGTTTGAAAGGAGCTTGTCCACCTCCAGACACAAGACTGCATTCTGTTTTCCAATAAAATAAAATGCTACTTTCATGTGATGAAAAATGATTAAACATAAATATGTAGGCCCAAGCTCTTCTCCTGTTCTATTGATTACTTTTATGACAGCTTTTGAAATGCTCAAGAGGCCAGAGAATGTTTGGTTTTGAAATACAGTAAGAATATTTTAGAATATGAATGTAATTAGACTTGGTAACTAGAGCCTGCAGTCTCCGCAATGTTCTCTGCACCCACTGCAGACAGTGAAGTCTGCTGCTTGGCTGGTAATTCTGAGACAGAATTTGATTAACTCCTCAGGCACTAGACATAATGCATGAGATTTTCCATGGCACCTTGCTTGGTAGGTAGCAAATCACTGGAGCTTGAGACTATCCACATGTCCAGAAGCAGAAGTGCCCCTCTTCTGAACATGTGCCAAGAATTATAAACACCAAAGGGGCTAATTATTTCTGGTATTTTGTTTCTTATTCTTTTCCAAACACTTTGTAAGATCAAACAGGTTTCTCTCTATGGACATGCAAAACAACTTCTTTTCAAAAGGTATTTTTATAATAAGCCACACAGGTTTACATCATTTTAAATTAGTGTTAACAATATTATTTTACAAAGTAATGCAGTGATGACATCCTTATTTACCAATCAAAGTATACTGGCTACATACATTGTATACTATTTTGAGATTAATAAATTACAAATATATATCAGTTGCAACCAATGTTAGGAAACCAGTGCATTGAATACAGATTTTTCATAATCAAGAGACTCTGACTTCCTAGAAGCAAATTATGCTGCACTGTGTTAAACTAATAAAATAGTAGCTTTTGTCAGAGGATTTGAAATCTGTTGATGGACAGCAATGCATTAAGCCTCACACGAGCCTTGTACTATTCACATTTTATAAAAGGCAAAATTTAAGCACAGCGAGGTTGTTACTCAATGTCAAATAGTGAGTGAAAATCTGAGAACAAAATAAAAAGATTTCCACTTCCCTGCTCTAAGCACATGGCAATGGGTTAGGTTTTCCAAGGTACATAAGGGAATTAGGCACCCAGTTCCCTTAGGCTCCTTTGAAAATTCCACCCAATGGGTATACTGTAATTTGAAATCTGTTTCATAATGATCTCTCTTCCCTTTCACAATGAATATTAACACTTATCCTTGCATGGCATCTACAACTGTGAAGTAAATTACCTGCCAAATCATGGGATGGGTTTCGCTAAAAAAATAAATTAATAGAGTTTGAACATATTTTTCTTAGAGTTTTCTGATAACCTTCCCTGCATATTAGGGTATAGGCAAAAAAATTACCATTTGAAATACAAATTAACTATCCAATCCTGCTGTCCTGCCTGAAATAAACTCCCACTGACTTCGATGGGAACTAAACGGACTGCGGAGTAAGTTTACTACAGTTAACATAAGAGAGATTTCCAGGTATCTATTAAAAAGTGCTTGTTCCTTCCCTCCTTCAGTAATCTAGATCTGAAAAGTTTGTAGCAATCCTTATAAATGTTGAACAAATCTTATAAATGTTAAGTTCTGTGGTTCAAATAATAATAACACAGTGTTCCAGAACATATTTCAATGACTAAAAATGTATTTTTGTTTCCACAAACATGTGTATTTGTTATCTAACTATGGACTGAAAAAGCTAACAACAAATTTGTTCTTACACTCACAGGACAAGGACAATTTCTTACCGTGCAATTTTGTCACATCAGTCCTAAAATTTGACTAAATGCTAAACTTCAGTTTAACTTCTGAAAACAAAAAGGCTCTTGAAATCATGACACCTGTTGTGCATTTTTGTTAAAAGTGTAAACGTCTGACTGCCATAGTTCATTGGTTCCCAAACTTTTTACTAAGGTGACCCACCAGCTATGTGTTCTTATTTTGCGACCTACCATTACATATATGCATCTTCTGCTCTGGCACCGCAACCCTATTCCCAGCCCATTGTGGAGGGGAGGCCTTGGGAAGAGCAGGGTTGGAGAGCAAGCTCACCTCACAGTGGTGGCTCCTGTCCCACAGGGCTGGGCCTGGTTCTTCACTGTGGGCATTGCAACCTGGTCCACAGGGTCACAGTGTCACTTAGTGTGGCCTGGAGAGAGAGCTGGGCCCAGCCCCATCAGACAGGAGCTGCTGGTGCGGGGTGGGCTTGCTCTCCATCCCACCACACCCTACTTCCAGGGCTTCCCCTCCACCCTAGGTCAGGAGAAGTATATGTTTGTCTAGGGACCAGAGATGGGTTAATCTGGCCTGGCATGTGGTGACTCATCTAGTACCTTCCCTCAACCCACTAGTGGGTTGGGACCCACCATTTGGGAAACACTGGCCTAGTCAGTTACAAATGTTAATGATTGTCCTGCTGTGGGGAGCCACACAAGAACACAGAAGCCTCAGTTCAGATGTCTCAGAACAATTTATGTAATTTAGACACCATTTTTTATGCTGAAATAGAGTTGATTTTGCTCTGTTCCATCAGTGGAGTCTCTCCAGATTTACCCCATTGCTTCTGAGAGAAGAATTTGACCCTCAGGCTCTTAGTCTGAATGGTATTGATTAAAATGAGCGCTAAACTCACAGCAATACTATTTTAGTTGTTTTTGCAAGAATAGTTTTCCTTTGATCTTTTTATTAACAGCTACAATTTCAAAGAACCTTCTAGTCACCACTGCTCTGAACTGAAGTCAGCTGGCTTCTTAAATCTTAACTGTTACAAAATTAGTTCCAATAGTTGTTACTTTAAAAAGTGAGAGCGATGTTAAGCAATAGCAAGGAAAATGTAAATTTAAAGCCTTAGCTTCACCCCACACATTTCTTTCTTTCTGCCTGTCATTTTACACTAGAGCCATATGAAACTTTCATGATGAAACCTCTACCTGGGCAGAGTCCTCCAACATTTCTGAGCCTTTCAGCAAAGCAGGGATGTGTTTTTAAGCAAAACCCAAGGCGAGTTTCCACTGAATCTTGGTTGATTTACAGTTTTGGGAGTAAACTATATTGAATTCTGGGGTTACTGATTTTATGTGACTTTTTCACCCCAAGTCAGGCAACATGTGAGGCTTCATCTGAATTTTCATTTTGTTTTGGGGGGTTGTTCCAACCCCAAAAGCAAAGCAAAAC
Organism: Terrapene triunguis; assembly: GCF_002925995.2. Taxonomy (NCBI): domain Eukaryota; kingdom Metazoa; phylum Chordata; order Testudines; family Emydidae; genus Terrapene; species Terrapene triunguis. Next base: position 20,791,152 of record NW_020664444.1, on the reverse strand, counting down.
TCTCCAACGCCTGGGAACTGAAACCTTTCAATAGCTTTAATATAGATAGAGAGAAAATAGGGCAGAAACTGAAAAGGAGCCACTTTGGCTGAACAGTTAGTCTCCTTGGCTGAAGCTCCATTTAATCACAAGAGAGGAGCTTGTCGTTAGAGCTGGGGAGAGGTGGGGATTTTTTTGTTGAAGCTGTCAAAGCTGTCATTTTGTCAAAATTGCTGTATTCGTCAAAACAAAATGTGTCACTTTCAACTAAATGTTGTTTCGGGGGGGGGGGGGGGGGAATGAAACAAAGCATTTTGATAAAGTCCAAATGTCCCATTTTAACATTTTCAGAATGAAACATTTTGATTTTCCATAGTGAAAATACTTTTTGAAACCAAATTAATTGCTTTATATAAAAATATTTTTAAAACATGAAAAAAAATGAAAATCAGAACAAAATGTTTTGATTCTTTAAATCAAAACAAATGTTTTGGCCTGAAATGATTTTTTTAAAATTTCATCTCATGGGAAATTTTGAAATATTTGTTTTCATTCCTTTCGGAATGGAAAACATATATTGTGGAATTTCCTGTGAAATTGTTCCCAGATAGCTGCTCTTATCATTTAAGAGTCTCCCCCTTCATAAGAGCTCAACTGCCCACTGAGGGTAGTAATCCTAACCACTAGGTCATTCTTCTACACTCACCAGTCATACAATAGGAAAGCCCATGATATAGGATTATATTTTTGAAATAGGCAACAGCATCCCAAACCAGTCTGTCTTCCCTGAGGTGGTACAGTAAAGAAACACACTTTTTTCATAATAGTGGCTTACCTGGCTTTCTGGGGCACATGAACTTTCTCCTCCATAAAGGCCAGAAATCTTATCTAAAGTGTTACCATGATGATGCGATATGACTCTCTGGTTTATGCCACAGATATTGTAGTGGGGATTTTAGCTGTTGTAGTCACATCACTAATATTTCAGAAAAAATCAATTTTTAGGCCAAAAAAAAAAAAGTGGGAAAATTCATTGGGTGCCTTGCAAATCATGTTACTGCACTTCCCCCCTCCCCCCAGCCTTTTATTATTACAGTATAGGAGTGTAGGAGTAAAGCAGTAATGTCTGTGATTTCTTACCTGTGAGATTTCGTTCTTATACTCATTTGCTCCAGTTAGAACAGCCTTTGCAATACCGAAATGGCAGACTGTTAACAGCTGCTATTTATATAATATTTACAATAAAGGGTTCATTCCCATCATTTGCCTAATTGCTCTATCTGGCATTGTTGGGGAAAAAACCACCCAGCTGATGTCAATGTGCATCAATGTACAAAGGTGAAGACTGCTAACGTTTATCTGCATTTGGGTTTTGATTTTGGTTAGAACAAAAGAGCAAAAGATCCTACAGTACCTTTTGACTTAAGTGTCATCACAGGAAAATCACCATCATACTCTCCTAAAAAATAATCAAGACATGCTAGTATGTTTGTTCTGTTTCATATCACAAACATCATAAGCACAGTACACTGAATTCAAATAGTTTAAAGATAGATATTTAAAGATATTACACTCTGCTTAGGACCTGATTCTCATACGCTTGCTCATATTCAATAGTACCTTAATCCACAAATAGCCCCTCTGAACTCAATAGAGCTACTTTGATAAGTAAGGTGAGTACAGGAATTGGAATCTGTCCCTTAAATAAGTTTGCCTCCCTACGCCAGAACTCTCCATTTCACTTCTTGCAGTACACACCTGATTTTAAATGCTAATGAGATATCAGAATCCCTCTCATACACTTTCATTGTCCTTCTCTGTCTTAACCCCTGCATTGTGCAAGATTTAAATTAGAACCCTTCTTTAAAAGGTTGCTTTAATTTTCACTTTGGGGGACTTAAAAAGAAAGCATAACTTTAGATCGACGTTTGGCACAAAATATCATACGGTTATCATGACTTTTACACAAACGGAGTGTCAAAATGAAATAAAGAATATAAAAGCAGTGTACTGAGAGCCCCTACTCATGAGAAACTATTCACCTATTGAGTAAAGTTCTCTTCTGCATCTTTCCCCATTCATCCAAAGTCGACTATTTCAAAATAATTCAGCACTTATGTAGCAATTTTCATCTAAAGATCTCAAAATACTTTATAAAAGGTCTGACGAACCTCATGAAAGCCTTGTGAGGTCAGTTTTATACCCATTTCAAAAATGGATGGACTGGGAGACTAAGATTTTCAAAAGTCTCCATAATTTGAGGCCCTACCTGAGATAGTCTGGCCCAATTTTCAGAAGTGCTGAGCACTCACAATGGGTCACTAAAGTCAGTGGGAGCAGTGGATGCTCAGCAGCTATGAAAATTAATTCCTAGATGTCTCATGGGGGTGGATTCTTTTTGAAATGTTGGTGTAACTGTCTTGACCGGACCCTGTGAAATCCCGCAGGGCTGGCAATTGGAGTGGGAGGGGGGAAGCCATGTTTTATTTGTAAATGGAGCATATACAAAAGGCACTGAATTCTGTTCAGCTGTAACCATTTTTGTTCTGTAGCATAGACAAAGCCTAGACATCATCCCACACATTTCCTGTTGTATCACTTACCGTAAAGTCCTATGTGTAATTCATAAAGTTTTCATTAAAATAGGCTTTTTCTAGAGGCACCCTGGATTTAGATTTACTGGCTTCTTACCGATCACTGATCTGCTAAATGGATGGAAATAAACCTGTTTTGATTGTTAGCCTGTTGCCACCAAATCATGCAACCACTAGCAATAGAGGGGAAAAACCCTTCTAATCAGGTAATGTATTTCATTAAGCCAGTGTTTCCCAAACTTGGGATGCCGCTTGTGTAGGGAAAGCCCTTGGTGGGCCGGGCCGGTTTGTTTACCAGCCGCATCCGCAGGTCCAGCCGATCGCGACTCCCACTGGCCGTGGTTCGCTGCTCCAGGCCTACACCGCTTCCTGCAGCTCCCATTGGCCTGGAGCAGCGAACCGCGGCCAGTGGGAGCCGCCATCGGCTGGACCTGTGGACGCGGCAGGTAAACAAACCGGCCCGGCCCGCCAGGGGCTTTTCCTACACAAGCGGCATCCCAAGTTTGGGAAACACTGCATTAGGCCAATTGGATCAATGCTGCTGCTGTTACAGGTCTACACATTGTACACTATGGAAGACAGGTATGTGGGAAATTAGTTTTGTCTTATTATGAACACTGTCAAATAATATGGGTTTGAAAATTCAATTAGCTTTCAAAGAACCAGCCTAGCTTTTGGTGGGGGAGGGATGTCTTTAACATAAAACATAATGCAAGCTTTCCTTTAATTGATTAAAACTGAAATCCTTTTTGGAGCAGGGGGGACATAGATTTGAATCACTGGAATTAAAGAGATTCTCAAATTTAAACTAGATGTGTAAGATTGAAAAATAGGTTGAGAATTTGACAGACTCTCAAAACTTCATGAGGGTCACGCTTACCAATGAAAATAGACACTGGGTCAAATTCATTCCTTAAGATAAAAAACATGCAGTGTTTGGCTTAGTAAATCCTAAATCTATTTATCAAAAATAACTAGACATCCAATGGTCCAGGTATTTTCTCTCTTAAGATGAGATCTGAATAATAGTTTCTAAATCTTTTCTATACTATACTACTTTAGTGACTATTTAAAAATGATAAAATGCCTTTGTGCTGCTGATAACCATCCTTACGTCCTGCAAAATTCTTTAAAGCTGGATACACTACTTGACAAGTAAAGGTGAGATGACACACATGAAAGTGTTTGTGTGAGTCCTACTTTGGTGTTAAAGCTGCCTCTACTAGACCTAGCACTGTTTGCAGTCTCTCTTCCCCACTCTCCGCAGTCTAGGTGTCACTTCTACTAAGACCAGTCTTATCCCCAAAGAGCTACCTTTTCACAGCTCTATTCAGTTGCTGAAGGATGGATGTGTCTGTAACATGAACATTGCCTTTTGTGATGGCTGATTACTAATCCTCGTATTCTCCAGGCCCAGAAAGAGAAAATCACCAGATCGCAAAGGAGTCTACAATAAAATGTAATTTCTTAAAGGCTGCAATAAGACACCACCCAAACTACTGATATTGTATGGTATCTGGGATACCAAGGCATTTCACAATCAGAGTGCTCACAGCTAAATTAAAATGCACCCATTTCTGAGGTAGAAAGTGACAATTAGTGCATTGCATGATAGGAAAGGGGGAAATGTTGATTAAGGACATCAGGGTAGGGTTTTTTTCCTCTGACAACATCTAAAGGATATACAGGAACTAATCCAGCTGCCACTGAAGTCAATAGAAAAAGTCTGCATGATTTCATTGGGAGCAGGAATGGGTCCTGAAAGTCTGTACAAAATGGACAGCAATTTTCAAGTTCTCAGCAGAAACACCCACACACAGAGTAGCCAAATAGGACACAATTTGTCTAATATGAGAAGAGAGAAGGGCTCCTTGGACAGCACTGAGCTTCAAAACTGTGGTCCCAAGGTATTTCTGATTTCATGCTTAGTCCACTAATGCCAAGATGCTTAAAACTACATCTCCTGTACCTTGGGGGAAAAGCAGGGATTACCTAACATAATACTTAGCAAATGAACACCCCAAAGCTCCAGCCACACTAGATTTTATATATATATCAGGCTTTTATGTCACACTTGGTTCTGATAGATCCATGGCCCCAATGTTGAATCAGGCAAATTGCCTCATCTAGTATTATATATGACAGTGCACATACCTCTAAATATATGAAATTATTAACTGAATCACCCTCTGGATATGACAAATGAGGTCTTAATCTGTACTTCCCTGTCTGTTTCCTAGGCATTAAACTCAGTGAGCTATTCCTGTGTCTAAGATTCTTTTAATCCATTTTTGTGCCACCATTTACGGAAATGGTAGCTGATATTTCTTTGTTGTTGGAAATGAAAAAGTACAAGTGTGGTATTTATTTTGCGATCCCTCTTTGCACCTTTGCAAAGAAACGTGGTTCTTTACTTATCAGTCTAACGGTGTGGTAGGTGGCAGTTGATAGCATAGTATAATTGTATTATGCCTAATAATTTTAATTCTGATTTTTCTAAAGGATCAGCCCCTATGAAGCCATAAACGCATCTTCTGTGTTGTGTGCAAGGAGGGGATAGTGCTTCCATAGTATTGTTTTCCTGCCTATTTCTCCCCAACTCCACCCCTTGCTTTCTGTAGATGCCCCTTAACTGCAGCTCCATGGAATCTAGTGGGTAGCATAGCGGAGGTGCCACTGTCTGCCATGCAGAAATCCCTTCCCTCTAGAACAATCTGCGTGGGAGGTAATACAATTCAGGTTTATATTACAGTACTTTCCTTTAGGTCTCATGTGTGGCTTCACTGAGCAACTGCAGGGGTCCCAGCTAAGAGTGGTGTCTTCTACGTGGGGAAGACAAAACAGTGGAGCAACAATCATTCCTGTAAGATAGTCCCTGTCTCAGCACAGAATGGGGAATCCCTTCTTTGCAAATCCCCAGGATCTGCAGGGTTAGGAGGGGGCGTGGCTCCACCCTACCAAATCCTTCCCACTAGAGGGTATGGTTCAAGGAGAAATCCTTGAGGATAACCTCACAATAATCTCGTTGTCTCTTGGTCTCCGCACACATGTTCATGGATTTCCAGGGTCGCCAGAATTGGACAGATGGCTTCCCTTGCATGCTTCACCTCTGCGAATGAGATTTCTGAACTGCAGATAGCAGCCATAATGTGTCATATAGAGTAAAAACAACCAAAAAACCCACCTCTTAGGCAAAAGTGACAAAACAGGAGAAATTGTGGAGGATTTTGAGCATTATATTTGTAGTTTCTCACTTTGGCCATGAGTAGGACAAGTATGCTGTTTAACTTTTTGTTATCCCCTATGGGATCAAAGAACTGCTAAACCTCAAGGGATGCTGGGAGCTGTGAACTATGAGGTATATGCATGCAGATAGTCTTGTTTATTTACGCAAGTAGTTCCACTGAGGACAGGTGCTTTGGCCACTTGCCAGTCCTTGAAAATCCTGGAAAGAAATGAACTACTTGTGTGAGTCAGGAGTGCAGAATTGGGCCTTAAAAATGCTAACTGTTTGCCTATATATGTATGCATGAAGATAACTAATACCTTGCATGAATCTCTGACTGAGGGAAAGTTAGCTTTCAGCTACAGTATGGCATTCAACTGTTATAGCTCAGGAGAAGGAGTTCAAGTTGGACTAATCATGCCTTCTGAATGTCCAAAGGCTCAAAAATGGATTGCAAAGTCTTATGAGGAAGTGACTCTGTGTTTAGTAAATCCCAGCACTCGGATTTAGTGAACATGTTCAGGTACACTGCCCCCGTCCTTTTCAAGAGCTTTCTATGTCATCAGTGCATAAATGAACAATGACCATTTAAGCATGGAGTACAAACAAGGTTGATGAATTGGAAATAAGAATAATTTATGTAGAAAACCACTTTCTGCACTTTTCCACATAAATAATGAAATGTTGTAAAAGTACCAAAGGAGACCAGGATCTTTCCATTGCAGGTGATCAAAAAATTAAGATGGCTGAACACTGAGTGCTCTATGCCACCCAGCATTCAGTGCAATTTTTTGAAAGAGGTGGCTTTGGGGAAAAGCTTGTAGAACCTTTAGTATATTGTATTTGTACATTACCTAGCACAATGAGGTCCTGGTCCACAACTAGAGCTCCTAGACACTAATGTAATACAAATAATAGTGTGTGTTTAATCTTTGGGAATGATTCTAACATTCTAACTAATTAAAAACAAGTCAAATGACATGGACTAGGGTGAGAACTAGTGCTCTCAAATCCATGGGAGCAGGCACCAGGGGAACGTATATCATCAGACGTCATCCCTGATATCCATCATGGGCGGTGGCAGGAGTCTAATGCTGATGGGGAAAAAAAATTCTGGCTGGATAGAGATGGAGCATGGAAAGGGGGCAGCAGATGGCAATAAACACTCAAGTTTATTAGTAATTCATGAAGTTGGATCTGCTCCCACTATTGCAGAGAAGTGCAAATTGTAGTCTTCTGTTCCAGAAAGGCCCAGTAAGATTCCAGTGGAGAAAGCGAGTGTTGTTTCTGGGGAAGTAGGGGGGAGAGAGAATAAAATTCTGCAGGGGGAAAACAACTATTAGCCTCAATTTGCCATTATCCTGCACCTTTGGTAGCCCTTTACATGAGTGCAAAGTGGGTGTAAAATGTTATCCCATCAGAATAGTACTGTTTTACACAGACATAAATAAATACACAAGTTGGTGGGCAAAAGCAAATCTGACCCTTAGTTCCTGGCCTACACTCCATAGAATCCCAGCACTGGAGGCTGCATCAAATAGCTACCCTACAAAACAGCTAACAGCAGAAAGTGAAGAAAAAATCCCCTCTTCCATGGAACTTGTAGGAGGAATTTAGATAGGAGTAGTGTGATCATCTTTTCCCAAAGGGAAAACGAGACATCCCATGAGCCAGCCCGAGGCCCATTTCTCCCTCCCTCGTGCAGGGCTGGCCGAGCCCTCCCTGCCTCCTGTCCATGCGGGGCTGGCCTGAGGTCCCCCTTCCTTTGACAAGTGGAGCTGGACCAAGCTCCCCCACAACCCACTTCCTGTGTGCAAGGCCAGTCCGAGCCCCCCTGCATGTGGGGCCGGTCGGCCCAAGCCGCTCTCCTAGCCCTCCCTCCAGCATGGTGCTGGTGTTGCCACTCGCTCCCCCCACCTGCACGTTCCTCCGCACCCCGCTAGGGGTCCCACCCCACTTTTTTGACAAAACTCTGCATTTGTCCAGTTTACTCTTGCCAACTGATGATCAGTTGGCAAGAGCAAACTGGATGAATGCTCAGTTTTGCCCCAAAAAATCGGGACAGCCGGGATAGGGCCTAAAAAAGGGACTGTCCTGGCTAAAATGGGATGTATGGTCACCCTAGATCGGAGAGACACATTGAATCTGCTGTTTGAATTTCCTCATGTAAAAGCCTCTCCAATTTAAATAAAATATATAATGTCAATGATGGCCATTTCAACTCTGTTCCCTGGCACTCTTTGTGCTGAATCAGGTGCTTTTAACACCACATTAATTAATAACAATGGCACTGTTCTTGTTTAGCAGTTCTTGTGCTCAGGAGTCCTGAGTTTGTCTGAAGTGCTAAACTTTATGCAGGTGCAGCACTGTGTGCCCTGAATTACTATGGGCCACTGGGTTTTTAAGAATAGAGCTCTTACAGTATCTTACATAAAGTTATTTGCAGGCTGAGTAGTTGTCTGCTAGAAATAAGCAGCCAAATTATTTGGACATCTATAGTACAGGAGGAAGCAGCTGCCTTACCTCTGTTAACTTTAATACTGCAGCTGGTAATGCATCACTTTTTCAATTGCCTAAACATCTTATCAATTGGATTTTAAGACCATGTTATGATTGGTGATATTTACATACTGTAATACCGGCTGCTAATAGTTGACAGTAATGTTTCTCTGCAAGAAAAGGGAATTAAGCATAGTCAACTAATTCCTAACATAAAGATCATGTAGCGTGAGCTGCACTTAAATGGCTATGGTTCGTTTCCATGTACCACAGAGAGATGAAAACCACACTCATTATTACATTTCTGCTGTAGGCAATTGGATCAATGCTTAAATCACTTGTCATCAAATGCAAAGGGAAAACTAAAGTGATGGAACTGAAGTGATTAGAATCTGAGGGAACTTTACGATTTACGTGTGGGTGTATACAGCCAGATGAAAGGGCAAAATTGGTGTAAATGTAGAACAGCATCAAAGTCTTTGTTGTTTGCCAGTGGCATCTCTGCTCAAGAGACGACTTTGGGTAACAACTGAAACTGGCAGGTTTTGTATCACTCTAGTAAAAACCCACCTGAATGTAAAACTTGATTAACATGGTCTCAGACTAGCAGATCTTGTGAGTGTGCATGGAAAAAGCATTTGCCAACAAGCTCGGATTTCAACTTGCAATGAATAATTGTTCTGGTGTGATGACTTCCTTTGAATATCTGAGTTTTCTCAGCTGTACAACTATTTGTCTGAGCCAAATAGCCACCTCTGAAAACAGAAGATCTGATGCTGTTCTAAATGTAGGGGGCAATGGTGTTAACTTCCATATATAGGAACTGGGAAAGGGTTGGTGGGAAGCTAAGAATGGACAGAATCCCTAATTTTTGCTTTCTTATTGACTAGAAGGGGACAGAAGTGATAAGGTAACAAACAGTTCATATCCCTAAGTGTTGTGCTAGGGAATGTTACATCTCTCAAAATGTATTAGAAAAATAACTTCCATAAACGAAGGGTACATTGCATCCCCTATCTGTCCACTGCTGCCCCCATCCATACAAACTGCCTTTTCATGAGCTTTAAAAACAAATATATATTAAATTAATGAGCCATACTCTGACAGCAATAAGCCACAACCATGTATGTATAGGTGATTAAAGGCATGAGGCCTAGATTATACACCAATAGCTGGCTAATTGCTCCAAATAAAGGTAATTCTGACTGAAGGTATATAGTTAGTTGTGCTTTCTGTATGGAAACACAAACCAGGTGCCTAAATTGTATTCTCTAAATTTGCACATTCATCTATTCTTGCATATCCCTTAGCTGAGTGCACTGACTGGGTAACTATTTACTTAAGAACCTGTTCAGTACACAATTAATTGATTTGTATGAGGAAATGCAGTATTTGTGAACACAGCAAAAGTGCTATAAACTGAAAATAGTGTTTGTGTGCCTGTGCGTGTACAAAATCCTTATTTTTAATTTCCTTATGTTTAATTGTAAAGTGACCTCAGTGTTAATTTATGGAGTACAGTACTTTCTAACTGAAATAATATTAGAATGGCTCAAATTCTATAATTAAGTGGTCAGAACAGTAAGGATTTCTTTTTAACTTAAAGGCTGATTGTTAGCTGACACCAGAATATGCAACATATTGAATTAAATGAAGACTCATGCATTATTTTTCTTGCTTACCGACTGCCTTTAGGGAGGCATACTTGTTAAGCTCCTTGCCCGGGGGCTGTTGTTCATAAGGATTTGTGATCTGTCCGATGCTGGGGTATGAATGTGGATGTGCCATCTGAGGGAGGAGAGGAGAAGTTGGTACCACATTATTCATCTGTGGACCATCTATATTAAAAAACAAAAATGAAAAAGATAGTCTTATTTTAAAAAAGTAAATCTTTAGGTTTGATCATCATTGTGCGTTACAAACTAGACAGAGTGAATGTATCATGGTGTTACCAGAAAACAAATTAGTGTTAGAATACAGCCAATCTAACCTGCCCAGTAAATATATTCACAGGCCATGGTATGGTTAAAGCAACATATATGAACAGAACAAAGACTTGGACTAGTAAATATTATTTTAAAGCTATTGATTATTAATACACTACGGCTGAGTTCATTGCAGCACTAACTGCATGGTTTTGGAGTGTTATATGAATATGAGAGAGAGAAAATGAACACACATTGTGTATATATATAGTGTATATATATTATATGGGCCAAAACTTGCATTTAGTTCCATATTCCAACCTGAACCCTAAAGTTCAGGTGTATTTGAATCTAGGGTTTTAGTTCAGGTCCATCATTAACATTTGATGAGAATGACCAATAATGAGGTCATTCTAAAAGTAGATACATCTCTAAAGGCCAGAGGCCATTTGTATTTTTCTTCCTCCCCTTCCTCTCCACCACCCATGATAATAGGTGTCATAGCTGCAGAACAAGATAACATTTACTGTAGCAGCTGCCTCAAGTCTAGAAACAGAAACTGGTGAGTGCTTCTGGACTGTCGTATCAGTACAGATTTTATATCCATTCTCAGGCTGGTTTGTCCCTTTAGATAAGTGAATACAGCGTGACTACTCCCCCTCCCCCTAAAATGTACGTGCTTGAACAATGAGCTTTTCCACCACTATTTTAGCTTCTGTCTAACTAGGTGAATCAGACTTGTATGCTTCTCCCAATAAGCTAGATTTCTACATGGTCAGCATACCCTTTTGGTGAGTCTGCTACCAAGCTGTGTGCTTTACAGTATTTTGAACTATGTGCCAGGCAAATAACAATGCTGTTGTCAAGTATATAGCGTTTCAAAACTCTTAACATTCACAGAATAGCTCATTTTTTGTTACCTATTCCCGCAGTGAAACCATAATGCTGAATTTGTGACTATACGGTAACTCTCACAGCATCAGACATAGGATTATGACAAAGTAGAAGGAAAAGCTGGGTTGCAATGGAGAAAAAGCTTATGATGGAGTGGAAGGCCCTCCCCCACAGGATCTGGCAGAAGCCAGATATCCCTACAAAAGCTGCCAGAATTGCACGGGAACGGAGCCACCTGGCTGCCTACAGTTCTCTAACGAAGCTGAGTGGATCAGCAGGAGCTCCATGGAGAAATGCAGTCAAGTCCCTCCTCCTAGCATTTGTATAAACCAGTTGAGAGAGGACACCCCGGTGAATGAAGGATGGGGTGGGGCAAATCTATGATCTGCACTGAATGTTCCTTCTTGCTATCACTGAATATAATAAGGGGTAATAGCAGGAGTGTAATCAGTAGATACTGACTAGAGCTGGGTGGAAAATGGTTATCCCATTTCGTGAGGATTTTTGCACATTTTTTCTGTCCCAAATTAGGACAAAAAGTTAACATCTCAAAAAAATTGTGAATCAAAAAGCTCAAAAAAAAATTTGATTCAGTCAGTTCAAATGTTTAATTCCAATAATTTCAAAACGTTTTGTTTCCATTGCAATCTTTTTTACATTTTTACTGTAAATTAACTTACATTTCAAAATGAAAAGTCGTTTCAAAATAAAAAATGGAACTTTTTCATTTTGAAAATGTCAAAATGTATTCTGACAACTTTTAAATGTTTTTCCAAACACTTTCTAAATTGTAAATTCATCGAAACCGACCCTTTCCTGCAAACATTTTTGGTTTTGACAGATCAGCATTTTCCAAACCCCATTCCCCCCCAAAAAATGTTTGATTGGAAAATTCCCAACCAACTGTAATAATGACCCCTATCGACTGAATGACTGTAGTGACTACTATCACACAAGGAGCTAGAGCTAAAGAAAATCCATTCCCTTTCTACTGAGTCTGAGGCCCAGCTGAGGAAAGCCTTTTACTCTGATGGCTTGTACTAAATGGCTTTGAAAGTAGCTGGGCACTCTTTGCAAACCAGCTTTGCAAACCAGCTGTACCACCCTTTATGGTTGAGTCTTCACTAGACTTTTTGGTGAAGTCTCATGCCATTGCACTAACAACACTGTAGCTCCACTGGTGGGAGCATTAGTATTAATAGGGCATCAGCATTTTTACCAACATGTCTTTTAGTCTTGTTCAGAGTGTGGTGTAGATGATACAGTGGTAAAAATACTGGTGGCATGGCTACACTAGCAATTTCATTATTGCTACCACTGGTGGACCTGCAATGGTGGAAATCTTGTCTAGTGTAGGTGGCCACAGTTCTTTGTCTAGCTTCCACCTCTCTGTCAGGCCTGTCATGCTTATTCAGACATATCTTTAATAGCAACAAGGGAAATATAGAAAAACACTGACAAAGAAAATGGATTTAAGTATAAAAATGTTCTTTCTTCCAAGTGCACTCAAGTGTTGAAGTCCCACTTTAATACCAAGCTATTATCAGAGTTAATGTTGCTGCTTTTCAGCTCTTCAACAATTTATGAAGATTTAATAATTAAATATATTAGCTATTTTTTGTATGTCTATGGAATCTGATTTCTACTTTGCCGGCTTTTGTCTGAGGCCATGAAGTATTCTAAGTGGTGACTTTCAAGTTGATTAATGACAAAACCTCTTTCATTGCGGTTCACTGTCTGCTACAGTAGCCTTCATTCACACAGAAGTACTGATGCAAGGCTAGCTCATTGGATGGAAAACATTATTCAAGTTCCACATTCAATTGGCCATTAACACAAAGGCTAATTAAGCAAAAGGCCAAACTGAGACACAGTACATTGCATAAGCGAGGAAAAGATGCATGTTTATAAAAGCCTCTACATTAGACTGGATTTCCAAGATTTAAAGGGAAATCTGAGCTGTCTACAATCACACACTTAATTCTGCATCCTACCATTTGTTAGTCTCTAAATTACCATCAGTGGTAAGTATGCCAGTTGCATTTTCAAGGTTTTGAGTCTCTCAACAGTTTGAATTCTAATTCAGTTGCAATCTTTCTTGTGTTTTCTTTGAGTGAATTTGATAACCAAATGCCACTGTGGAGCCAATTTATCTTTTTCCCATCAAACATAGGTAATTTAACAGAGATGGGTTACCCCAATATTTGAATGATATTCAGAAAAATCTTATTATGGAATTAAGAAGGATATAATGTGAACTATCATGCTGGTGATGTGACTGTAATCTAGCCACTAGGGGGAGCCCAGGTTTAACACGAACCAGGTAATGTTCTTCAACATGACCCTGCCCTGCCTACAGGGCCAGTGCAACCCATTAGGCGACCTAGGCGGTTGCCTAGGGCACTAGCATTTGGGGGGCAGCATTTCAGGTCCTTCGGCAGCGACCGCAGTGGTCGGATCTTCGGCCACCCTGGTCGTCGTCGGCATTTAGGCAGAGGGAGCTGGGGCAGGGGGGCGTGGGGAGGGCCGCCTGCAGCAAGTAAGGGGGGGGCGGCACGCAGAGGAACTCCCCACCCCAGCTCACCTCTGCTCCACCTCCTCCCCTGAGCACGCCGCCCCGCTCTGCTTCTCTCCCTCCCAGGCTTGCGGCGCCAAACAGCTGATGGGCGCTGCAAGCCTGGGAGGTGGGAGAAGTGGAGTGGCGACGGTGTGCTCAGGGAGGAGGCGAAGCAGAGGTGAGCTGGGAAGGGGAGCTGCCGCACGGCTTCCCGGGCCGGGGGGAGCGGCGGCGGGGGGGGGGGGCCGGGGGGGGGGGGGGGGGGCCACAGGGCGGGGGGGGGGGGGCCACAAGGTGGAAGTTTCGCCTAGGGCGCGAAACGTCCTTGCACCCGTCCTGCCTGACTACACTAAAGGCAAGGTCCTGTTTAAAATTGTGTTAAGTAAAATGTGTTAGCTACATGTTTTAAAATGCAACCTATTTTCCAAGTCTAGATGAGGCTTCAGTTGCAGGGATACTCCCAGGAGACATAGAAATCTAACTCTAATCCCCTGATTAGAACTGGGCAGGAAACAATTTTTCTGTCCTATGAGACTTTGAGATTTTATTTTAAAAAAATAATCCCATCTTGAAATGGGATGACAAGTCAAAGCCCCCCCAAAAAGTACTGAATTGATAATCCATAATAATTTTCTGGTTGGGTCAACCAAATGTTTTCATTTTGATTTGACCTTTTTTACATTTTAACTTTTTTGGTAAAAATTAACCAATATTTCAAAATAAGAAGTCATTTAGGATTAAAAACTAAAACTTGTCATTTCAAAAATGTCAAAGTAGGATGTTTTGACGATTTTGTTGAAAAATTCCCAACTAGCTCTACCCATGACCTCTAATGGCATGTTGAATCCTGACTATCCATCAGCCATGTATTTTCTGATTGATATTTGGAAATAGCTGGTTTACCAAACAGGGACAATTTCAAGCTCAAAGTTCTGACTGTGTTGATACATTATGTTTGGCATTCCAACACTGCTACGTTGCCCAGCATGATACTCCATGTAACTGCCTGGCACTGTGCAGCTGCCAGTATTTATTTATTCATGTATTTTAAAAAGCCAAAAACAAGAGCACTACAGAGTCAAAGTATTTGCGCCATGACCAAAACCTCCAGCGTGCATAGTCAGACTTAGCCTATGCAGTGGTAACTGGTGATGTTGTAAGAACTTACCCATGGGTCTCATTGGCTGCTGGAGCTACAATAGTTGATATCATGCTGCCAGCTGACCTGAGTTGACTCCGCAACCCCTGGACTGTCTGGTCTACAAGGACATGTGAGAATGTAGTGTGTTCGGCTAGCCCTCTGTCTCCTGACTGCCAGTACAAGAAGGAAGAATAGGAGAGGAGTGTGCTGCACTTCACCAACACAGAAGCTAGACACCTGCTGGGGCAGCAAATGAGGCAGACAAGAAGCAGCTGACAGAAGGTTCTTCAGATGCAGAAGCCTGCTGTGCCTGCTACTTTCCTTCCTTAAAAGCACTAGACATGGGAGTAGCCAGCAGGAGGGAGAGCAGTGCTCCAGGCAGCCTATGTCTCTGGAGGAGATCCAGATAAGAGCTGGACAGGAGGGAAGCAGCACCTGAGCCACCTGATAGTTTGGGAGAGAGAAGTACAAGTAAATTCTCACTCTCAGCAGTGGAAGGGGGAGAGCAAAGAACCTTAGAAGCTAAGGTGCCAGCATCTCATCACAATCCCAACAGGTGAAGAGGGTTTTTTTATGGTTTAATAAACTGGGTACAGTGGTTGTGCACCACAACTTTCTATTGGATAATATCAGACTACTCTGCTGTGTGTCTCACACACTATACAGCTAATGGAGATTTTGAAAGTGGAAGTACTTTTGGAGCTGATGCATCTGTTTTCTAATCCCTGCGCTTGCTGGAAATTTTCACATGGCATACGGACAACAGTGAAAATACATGGCTACAGTTTATTACAATATAAACTGCATTCCATTCAGACGTGGTAGTGTCATGTCTAATTTCAGCCTTTTGCTGAGATGCCACAGTGATGGGCATATCAAGCAATCATTAAACACAAAATAGATACCCTATACGTCAGGGGCTGATAAATTCCCCCCACATCACACCTATTTGAGAAATGTATTGTGCAGCTTACCCTGCTTATTTATTGGTGGTAAGCTGTCCTGACTTTAGGGTTAGGGAGAGAGAGCGATATGCCAGTACCCTGATAGCAATAATAAGTTTGTTCAACATGTGGTCTGCCTTGAATCTTCCTAAAGCTCAGGAATAGATCATTATTAAAATCTTCCTTCTCTTCAACCCTCTGAGAGTGAAAGCTATTCTATAGAGTGGCCTGAGGATTCACTTCCTTCTGTAGCAGAAAAGTCAATTATTCTGTGCTTGGAGACAAGGAAAATGAAAAAAAAATACATAGGCATAAAATAGAATTTATTAGTAAATGAGCAGTTGCAGACATGAGAAAAAGAGCAAATGACAGGCAATATGATAACAAAATAAAATGTGGGGGGAGGGGCAGAAGAGCAGAGCAAGATTTTGCTATGAAAACCACCTGCAGTCACATACAAAAAGGAAACGAGGACAGACTGACAAAAGGAGACCAGGAAGTCAGGCGAAAAAAGAGACAAACGAGCAAATTCAGAGCAAAATCTAAGATTAGTTGGGCATTTTCAGAGACTTAGCAGAGAAAGATAAGCCCCAAAGCAGCTACAATGGAAAATAACAGCTATAAAAGCAGAACAAGGCTGAGTGATTAAAGAATGTTTGTAGATAACCCCCCCCCCCACACACACACACACACACACTCTCTCTTTCTCTCTCACCACACAAACACGTGCATTTGTCTCCTTTTCCCTCTGTCCTTTTCTGTACTGTACATTTTCGTCTGCCTTATTTGCAGGGCCAGTTCAGCCAGGGCTGCCAAACCTGCAAGCCACGGAGTCATGAGACTCCACCCCACCATGGAGAAGTTGAACTGCTAGTGTGATATTAGATGCAGTATTGAAGAACCACTTCGAGGCTGACTGTGAGCTCCCTGGTTATAACACCATAAGCCCCTTGTAAACTCACTCTTGTTGCAGTGCAGTTTAGGATATTCTCCAAGGAACATTCTGCATACTAATTACACACACATACACAAACACACTTATTATCTGTTGCCCTCAACTCATCTGTGAGACTAAACCCTCTGTGCCCAAGCTGGCATTGCAAAGTGGTTTGGGGTGGGGGCGCATGCCACCTACTCAATCACAAGCCTTGCAGCCTCAGTACCTAATCTTATGGCTTTGCAGGTGGCCCCAATTTTAGCTGAACTGACCCTGTTTGGTTCCCCCCCCCCCTTATTTGTGCATCCTATCCTATGGCTAGATCTTATTTGCTTTTCCTCTCTCTCTTCCTGCAGGTATGCTATTGCATTGTTAGTTGCTTTTTACTTAGGTACCATCTTACATTCTCTACCACCTGGAGTATAGGAATCTTTGGTTATCTAGTTGCTTAACAAAGGAATTTGCCATACTGGGTCAAACACATAGTCTATTTAGTCCAGAATCTTGTTTCTGGCACTGACCAGTACCAATTACATCAGAGGAAACTGCAAAAATCCCATGGTACACAGATGTGGGTTAATCTGCCTCATATGATGGCCTCCTACTAACCCCTAATAGTTGGAGATTAGTTTAAGACCTGAAGTGTGTGAAGTTTTTAATCCTTTAAAAAACTTTCTTTGTTTGCAGTAACTGTTACAACTCTGAAAGTTCTTGTAATCCATATAATCCTTCAATATAACTTTGAATCTTATCTAAGTTCTTGGCCTCAAGATCCTGTAGCAATGTGTTCCACAGTGTAACTGTTTAGTGAAAAAGTATTTCTTTTTATCGGTTTTGAATTGTCTGCCTTTCTATTTTATTACTCTTGTGTTACGAGACTGGGAGCTTCTGCTCTTCCTATCTACCTTCTTTATACCATCCATTATTTTATATACTTTTTTCATTTCCTCTTTTTTGTCTCCGTTCTAAAGTAAACAATCTCAGTCTTTTCTGTATCTCTTCATATGAAAGGTTTTCTATGCGCCTGATCATTTTGATCACCTTTTTCTGAACCCCCTCTAAATCTGCAGCATCCTTTCCTGCGGTGGGGTGACCAGAGCTGCACACACTGCTCCAGATGAGGCTGCACCATTGACATTATAACATCGTCCATATAATTTGCCATCCAATTCCTTATGCAGTATAATGTCTTGTATGCTCCTTTTTTTTTAAACTGGAACTGCACACTGAGAAGAAGCTGTCTTTCTCCCAAAATGGGATAACTGGGGGGGAGGGAGGGGCGCTTACTACAAGCCAGTTTCCCGTTTCTGACGCTGTGTCCTGTCACAAACACAGTTAATGCAAAGAACTCACTGTTTAGTCATGTCCACGCTAACGGAATGATACAGGCTCACAGATGAGTTATGGTGCCACTTTTCCTAGCAGGAGAAGGCTCCCATTTGACTGACATGGCAGACTAGGGTGTATGAGCCTGTCACCAGGCTCATTTCGTTTCCTCAGATAGGAAGAAACAGAATTCCACTGGCAGAAGGGGCAAATTGCAGTCTACTCTCTAATGGCTCCCACGTGCCTGAATGGAAACGTAGGATTTGACATGCTGGAACAGACCATTTGTTCAGTATGCTTTTGCCACTCAAAAGAAACATGGGCCTCCATCTCCACCTGAGCTCAATGAGGGGTGAGTAGAGAATGTTCCTGTAATGACGTACAGTTTTCTCAGTAAGCATGCAGTTAAGGCTCCCCATTTAAATCCATGGGAAAGGATTTTTTTTTTAAGTGTATGTAATTCTCTTGCATGTGAGACCTAAACTGTGTGACAGGGTGCCAGTGGGATAAAAGACAAAATCTATCATCTATCTATCTATAAAATTGTATCTGTGTATGTTGATTAATCTAGAGTACTGGTGAATACAGCTCCCCTTCCCTTTCCAATGAACTAGGGACTGACTGATCCTGTTAGGTGCTGTATACCTTCAGCGCTCATTAACTTAGGAATTGGGGGCCCTCGGTAGTTTTTATGATGGGCTCTGAGTATCTGGTTAGGCTCCAAATGTGTAGGAGTCTAATCAAGTTCTGTGATATCAGTTGGTTGTTTTGCTGCCATCCAGGGAGGTGTGGGAGTGGGACAGCATCAGTCTTGTGACTAAATTGGCTAGGAGCCTGTGTCTTCTATATAGTTGCTTATTTCATACTCCCTGTGCACTGTATTATACCATTGGACTCGCCTTTTATTTTCTCTGCTCTGTTGTATGTAAATACATTTTATTTTGGACTTGGTTTTCCAGATAACTTTTCATATGGACTTCTTGTCATGTGACACCATGTTCCCTTTTGTGATGGACATTTATCTGTATGAAAACAGGATCTTTGTCACTGAAGATTTTGCCGCCTCCTCTTTTTTATTCCCCACCTGAAGTAGCTGTAATCCTCTGATCAGATTTGTGACATTGTAATCTTCTCCCGAGCACCCCATTGTGACTTCACAAACAGAGGATTATAACTTTTTAAGAGGGCACTAAACAGATGAAGTCTTCAGATAAAAAGTCTCTGCTTTCATACCAATCTCCAGTGCTTGAATTGGGATGGGAATGGTTGTAGGGGACAAGAAATGATGCTATGCTCTTACTCCACCCACATTTTTGTGTGTCTTCATCTTCCTTTTCCTCCAGCAGCTACACACACTTTGAGCACTGCGAGCATCCCTAGCTGTGCAAATTAAGGAAGGCCAAATTTAGGAAATTTGACTTATAAAGCTGAATTATTGCTAAGCAGAATGTTCTACACATTTTTCCCATGAGGTGTCAGCTGTTCTTTAAATCAAACAATTTCATCCATTCCTAGAAATACTAGCAGCATGGTTGAAATGTGCCACCTAGTTCTATGCTTCATTATCCTACTGTATTTTGTCTCTTATTGCAAACGTTTCCTTGCCAGTAATACTATAACTTCTGCTTTAGAATGGCATTGTGGTGCTCTTATTATAATCTTTGGCATTTTTCTGTGTTTCTTTGCCTTATTTGCATTTGCATTTGAATTTGGAAAGAGTGTGTATGGAGGGGGTGGTTTTATTTTTTCATTTTTCAATAGTGGTTATGGGCCACCAACTGATGCAGAAGAGATTTTCTTACAGTTTGAATACATTAAAATATTTTACTTGGGACACCTCAGTGGGCAGCCTGTCATCTGAATTGGGCAGCTGGCCTGATTAATTTGAGACCATTTGAGAAATTTTAAATGAAATAACATGCTATATGGAATAAAAATTACAAGAATAAAAATGATTCTCACTGCATCTTAAAATTTCTCATCCAATTCAGCATCACTTAACTTCTTAACATGGGCAAATGCATCCCCATTAAGCAGAATGAATGCCGATTACTACCCTGATTAAGCAGTAGTCATTACCATTCACTATCATCATAGCTAAATTGGCTAATTGGGAGGTGTCTTATTAAAACATCTACCCAAATTTAAGCACATCCTACGTAAGTGAAATATACTGTCAGGGACATATTCTGTCTTCAGTTACATTTGGGCATTGGTAATGGAGCTGCCTGAACCATATACCTTCCTGGTGTAACTCAGATCATGTCAGTGAAAATTGTGCTTGTGTTCTAATATGATGCTTTAATGTCCAGATATGGGCATATTCTCTCCTGTTCCACATACATACAAAAACTCGGAGAACACTCTTAAAAGCAGTGGAGAATCATTGCTCAACCTTGAAAGAAATAGCCACAATTTGTCACCCTTTAGATACAGGTTCCTGACGCTTGGGTGATGCATCTTACTATTTGGATTCATGTTTTCTTATGCCTTTTTTAAAGGGTCATCCTGACTTCTTGACTCTTCAGCTAAGTAAATTGTTTTTAAGAAAATAACCTTTAAAACTGAATTATGCTGAATTACACTAGAATCTTTTGCCTTCCTCTCCTTTTCTGTGATCAACCCCAAACTTAACATAAATATGTGTTTCTTCTTTGTGAACCATAACAGCTTAATGTAGCCCTTTTACTTAAAGCAATTGTTGAGCATTTAACTAGTTAGTTATGATTTGAATCACTCATTTGAAGAGTTGCTTTTTCAGTTTGTTTCCTATATAGCTAATGTTGTTTTATCTGAGTGTATGCATGGAAATTGCATGAAACAGTCAGAACTATGGGGGAAGGAGGAAGACAGGTGCATTTTAAAATGAAAATTGCCAAAGGAAGAACATTTTCCTTTCCTCCTACTTTTGGTCTCTTTATTTGCTTTAGGCCTTTGAAGCAACAGTTGAGATAGCATGACGCAGGCAAAGCAAATATATAGGATAAAGGTAAATATAACGCAGATATGTGGCCAAATTATTTTTTTTTCCAGAGAGCCATTTATAAACATCCTGCCTAGGAAATAAGTTATTATGGTACCTCACAGAGAGTCTGACTTTATATTCATAATATTTGCAGTTCATAATATTTGCAGTTCCTATCAGATGGTAGAAAAGCTGTCTGGGAGTGAAAGAAAACATACTTGAAACCATTGTTTGAAAAGAGGCACATATGAACTTCCTAAGGTTCCTTCGTCCTTTCAGTTGCTGCATTGCTATTAATTTGTTTTAGAGTCTGAGTTTGTTTTGCTAGCTGTATATGTGGCCAGTAGTTGAAGATTAGTTACATTTCTTTCATAAGGTATGCTTATGCACCAACAGTTCTTAGAATATCTGTTGATTACATTTTCAGTCACAGGTAAAACACCTTATTTGCCTTTTGTGTGGCCATTAAGTACAAGAGCTGGAAATTAAAAAAAAAAAAAAAAAGGGGGGGGGGGTCTTTTTTTTTTTTTTTAAATATTGAATTTGTTTCCATTTTTAAAAGTGGGACAAAATTAACCAATTCTGTAGTTGGGTGAAAAAGAAGGACAAAATTTCATAGAAATTTCATCAAAGTTTTCACCACTTTAAAAATAAAAAGTCTTATTGACAGGTGCTATTTTACGTTAACATTATTTGACCCTCTCTTCTAATCATGCATATAAAACTATAAGTAGGAAGCTACAAAATATAATTAGTGGGGATGGGGACAAAGGCCTGCTCTTAATTGCTCCATATCCACTAGAATGTTATTTTCCCTTTTGCTAAACCTCTGCTAGCATGTGTGAGAAATTTTACCATTTCAATCACGTCCCCATTTTTTTCAGCTTTCAGGTTTAAAAGGCAGTGCTGGTAGTTGGTGTCTCAACCCCCATGTTATTTTAAGACCCTCTTTTTGTGGAATTTTTCTGTGATCAATAAGGTCCATGCACATACATTGATGTCTAGCATAGAGATGACCCAGTTCTATTTTGGGATGCTGTAAAGGCCTTTCTTGGAGGGACAGCTTAGCTGGTAAAAGGACAACCATGAACATATGTTTCAATAAATGAGAGAGAGGGGGAAAAAGTACTGCTTTAGAGATTCAAGTTTCAATGGTTTTTTAAATGTCTTTAGTCACTTGAATGAAGATTGAGATTATATATTTTCTTACAAGCTCCTTACCAAAAAAGAGAAAATTCACTAAGGATAGGCTTTACATTGAGTGACTAAAGCTGACAAAATAACTACAGTAGGTTAATTAAAGGACACTGCGAATCCAGAGTAAAACCAAAGATTTTATTCATATGAGAGAGTAAGGCATATTGGACTGGATAATAAAAAGATAGGAAGCAAGTCATTTAACCTACTTACATTTAGCCAAAAATACCTTTCAATGTATGCAGCTGGAAGGACCACATCTAAGAGTGAAAAATAGTTCAGTCACTGTCCATCCATTCATTTTGGCCTCTCTGCAGAGAGCAGGGTGCTAATTTGTGTTTCCCTTTGGAAGGTGTTTTTTGTAATATGGTCACTGAAAAGTGGTTGAGGTCACCAACTCCTTTCACACAGGCCACCGAATAGTCATTAGCTGCTAATAACTTTCAATCACTGCCAAATGCAAGCTGTGTTTGAATTGGTGACGTGGAGGTAAAAGGCCTCTATATCCCACTGCCAGTCTCCAGAGCTCTAGTTCCACCTTTCATTAAGTCACAACACCATTCTTCACATCCAGTATACAGCACTGACCATCTCTCCCAGATTCCTATACTGCATGCATGGTTTTCCTGAATGTTTACCAGGTTGTAATATTATCTTTTCTAAATTGGGCAGTGTACTATTGGCTGATATCTGTGACCTAGATGCCTTAATTCCTTTAGTGAATTACAGTCCA
Source organism: Terrapene triunguis (assembly GCF_002925995.2). NCBI lineage: Eukaryota > Metazoa > Chordata > Testudines > Emydidae > Terrapene > Terrapene triunguis. The sequence goes on along the minus strand of NW_020664444.1, from coordinate 20,768,235 downwards.
AATAAGAGATCCCCATCTCTCAGTTCTTTGCTAGTCTGTAGGATAAGATCAGCTAGTTCACTATATCTAAAAAGCTTTCAAAATTGGACCTTTGCCCTCTTGATAAATGGATGCTCAACAGAAATGGTTGTTTCAGCATTTTGTAACATTTTAACTAGATCAAATGCTCATTATTTTGAGGCCACGAAGACCTGGTACAAAATGATGAATGGAGAGCTACCACACTCTACTTGGCACTTGATACTGATTAACAATGATGTTGCACTGCAGTGTACTGATCTGCAAGCTTCCACGTTGTGCTTTCATCTCCATAGGATGATAGTGAGTGCTCTTAGGCACCACAACAAGATTTGGGAGCCAATCCTACATCACCTCCAAAAAGTAAACTGGGTTGGCAGAAGGGGAAATGATAAAATTCCATTCATGCCCTAGACTTCATTTACTCTCCCTTGTTATTGCTGTCCCCCTTCCCAGGTGGCTACTACTCCTTTCCTGGTTGCTCATTTAGGGTGAACTCCACCCCTGTGTAGAGGGTCAATACTAGGCCTATGCACCATTTAAGTCACTTATGCCATGACGAATATGGCATACATGACGAACAGATGAATAAGCTCTGTCCTGGGGTGACTTTTACACTATAAGTTCATCTTCTTTGTGCATTTGAACAATTGTATAAAATTGTTCAGCATCCATTGCCAACATGTGAAAACAAAATATCAGCATTGGCACTTCATTTCTCAATTGTTTCTGGTTATCCTATATTATGTCATCACTTTGCATACAGCATTTTTAATGAAATGCAGAGTGTGTCTGACTTTCTCTGAATTCCTTCAGAGAACACTGCTTTTTTGGAGCCTTAACAGACACACGCACCCATATGATTTGCATTATGTTCTTTTCTCCTATTCCTGGTAAGGAAAGGATTTTGGCAACAGCTCTCCTATGCTTCCTTCCATTACACCCTGGCCCCAAATGCACTGAAGTCAATGGAAAAATTCCATTGTGCCTTAATGCCTAATCCTACAACATGCTGAATGCCCTCAGCTCCCATTAACTTAACTTAAATGCTCAGCACCTTGAAGAGGTGACATCCCTGGGCCCATTGAAGTCAATGAGACTTTAGCCAGTGATTTCAGTGGAGTCATGATTTCACTTGAGGACTTTGGTGGCTGTTAGCTTCCTGGAGTGTGTTGGTCCTTAAAATAGAACTCCCTGCACAGCTGACTGAGACAGTGGACTCTCTTAGTGACACATAGACTCAGTTATGAAAAACTTAACTTCCAACTCTATGATTATTTATTTATTGCTGGTAGCATCCACAGTGTGGTAGGTATTTTCCAAACACAGAAAAAGGCACAGTCCCTGCCCCAAGGAGAATATGCTAGAAGCTTTGCTATTTGGATGCATCTAAATTAGCTTTGTAACCAAAGGCCATGTCCTTGAATTAATTCTGTCAAAACTCTGTTGTTTCTCACATCTTGTTACTCTATATAATCTCTGTTTACGATTAGAGACTCTACTGTAACTTCCCATAGAAACTCAATACTCGGTAAATGTGTTTCTCTTTCTCTTTAATACATTTTACTTTCAACTTTAATTAATGGTATGTTTAAAAAATATGACCTCATCTTATATATTTACAACTACAAATACTACAGCTAACAGTCCCTTTTCGTATTATTAAAGATTGCAATAGTTCAACAGGATAAAGATTGCAATAGTTTAATAGTAAATATTAAAGGTGCAATAGTTTAATTGGGTAGGATCTGACATAACATTTTTGGCAATTATAATAATGCTTCTATGTGTTAATTCCCTCTCTGGTTTCTTCAAATCCTGCCCTAAACCTTTGTGAACTATTTTTGTGAGCTATTAAACAGCTTCCACATTTCAGCCTAGAATAGGCTGATGTTTTCATGAGTGAAGTGATCCCTTTGTTCAATTTTAATTTGTAAGTTAGCTGCTGCTTTTTTTCTTCCTCCTTCTACAAACAGAGAGAGAGAGAAAATGGATTTGTGGTGAAGGCATGAAACTATGACTTGAGAGATTTGGATTCAATTCCTGGCTGTGCTATAGAACAGGGGTCGGCAACGTTTGGCA
>NW_020664444.1:20734576-20765735 GCF_002925995.2 Terrapene triunguis | reverse complement strand
CCAAATATGTAGACCAGAGTTCTAATACTTGCAGCTGCAGGGCTTTTGTTTGTTTGTTTGCAGTGTAGACTTACCCTGGGTTATCCTGAACATGTATTTCCTCTCTCTGGTGTTGTCCTCAATTGTAAAATGGGGAGAATGATACTTTCCAAAGTGCTTTGTGAGCAATGGATGGACTATGGGCTGTTATTTGATGATAAAAACCTGTCGTAATAACCTAAGGAAAAGTCCATGGGAGGCATGTCTGAGTAAGAAAATCAGGCTTTGACTCATAGTAAGTTGTAAAGTAAGTATAACCAAAGCCGGCTGGACCTAGTAGCTTATCTAATACCCCACAATGTTACCCTGTTACGGTCAGGTATGGGAACATCCTTAAGAGTCTCATTTTGGTTGAAAGGACTATAATTACCATATACTTTTTTTCTTGGAATAACTATTCTAGGAAGGAGATATAGGGATATTACTGTAGAATTATAACCTGGAAAGATTCACTGCCTGATTAAGAATTGCTTGGTAGGCTAAGCACCCTGCCAAGACCGGTCCAACTGAATCATGGTTTGAGTGACTGATTTTGAATGAACCACACTGGCAAATGCCCCAAATGCTAAGATGAATGGGAAAGAGGGCAATCAAAGCTAATAATGTCTAATATACCATAATAAAGAGAAATAATAGAGGAATACATTTCAAGACTAGCTAAATTCTGAACGTATTTTTGTCCTTCAGAACAACTCCATGAGCAATATGCTAAACCTGGTACAGAAAACATTAATCACAGGGTTATCTTTGATTGATTTCAAGTGAAATGTCCTGATTTCAAAACAAAGAATAATTAAAATATCCTACTGAATATCAACTACACTTGAACCTCACATTCCCATACTTTTTAAAATATTGAGTCTAAATTTCATCCCATTTTTAAGTTATTTCATCTTCAGCCTAATTCACATCTCCGTATATTACAATAATAAAGTCTTTGAGAGGAAAATTCTATGCACAATTCCCTTCCTTGATGCTGGCACTAGTGACATATACTAGGCTGCCTACTATTCATGGGGTTGTTTATATCTTAAACACCATAATTCATTAGGACTTTTTTTCTTTTCAGTCTCTGAAAAGGACCACATGAAAAATAAATATATCCAACTAATTTGTAAGTATAGTCTCACTTTTTGTCCTGTGTCTTTGGAAATAGAATATTTGATATGAATCACAAAGGTTACATTTGGTTTTCATTTCATATTCTTCTAAATATTAAAACTACACTGAAGTCAATGGCAGCAGGATTGGGCCCCAAGAATGTTATCATTTAAGGCTTGGATTTTCAAAGCAGTCTAAGGGAGTTAGGTGTCCAGCTCTCATTGAATTTCTATGGGATTTGGGCACTTAACTTAGCGGGGGGGTCAGAAATTCTCTGACGGAACATTTCTGAGTTGGAGATGCCAAATCATCAAACTTGAACTATTCTGTGGAGTCTTGATTTCAGTAGGGGTCTGCCGAAAAGCAGGCAGGTTTCTGTTTTTCTCATCAGCTCGCCCACCCAGCTCCAGGACAGTTCACCTGGGAGCCTTAGAAGCTCTAGGAGCCCCAGCTCCTAATTTTCCAGGCTCCTGAGCTCCTCCACAGATTGCCCAGTAGGCTGTCATGGAGTGGGGCTCCCAGAGCCTCCGTTCTCCCAGCAACTTTGAGGCCCACCTGGTAATCTGACAGAGCTCCTGGGAGCACTAGCTTCCAGGCTTTTGGCTCCTTGGCAGTCCAGGCTGCCAGGGCTTCCAGGATCTGCAGCTCTGGGGCAACCCAGCAGGTAGACTGCCTCGAAGTCATGGACACCTGTGCTTTCCCTTTCATGTAGAATTTTAAAATCAAAACAAAATCAAATTTCAAACTATCAAAAATCTTCTGTGAAATGGAATTGCCTTTCTCTGCACAGCTCAAACTAAAAATCCCTGGCATAATTGCTTAAAAAAAATAAAGTGTAGTGCAGCATGCAGTCACCTGGGCACAGAGATACATAGCCAGGTTGCACAGGTGTTTCTGCCTCCCCAAAATACCCAGGAGTGAGGAAGAAAGGGGAAATTTCCTGACAAATGAGCAAGCTGCACAAAGTCATATAAGCAGAATTTCAAAGCCTTTTGCAAAAGTTAGCTGCACTGGCGAAGAGTCCTTGGGCAGCCAGAGCTTAAATGGTAAATAATTCAACATCCCACAGACCTCTACAAGTTTAGCCTTTATGTAAGAATGAAAAGTTCTTGGAAAAAATGTCTCTAATTTATTAATCACAAGCAGACCTCAGATCTGGGTGCTGTTCTGTTTTGATGTTCAGGGTGTGGGGGAGGCTTATTTTTGTGTGTGGTTTTTGTTCGTTTGTTTTACAAACATAGGGTTTGAGCCTACATCCGTAGACGTCAATGGGAGTATTGCTATTGTTTTCAGCGGGTACAGGATCAACACCGTATTTCAGGCTGATTTCTCAACCTGTCCAAAGCCAAGTGACCAGACTTTGAATGGGGCTTCTCTGCAACAGTCATAAAGGACAAAACACTCTAAGCTCCCCACTACAACTTCCCGCCATTTCTCTGCTATTAATGCATCCTTCACTGCTGTTACTTCAGCCATGCCCTGTATTGCTCCATTAGCTGGGGCTTTGGCCATGGATCTGCATGGCTGTGGACCCACTGGTCACATCCTCTCTACCCCGTCCTGCCCCTGCCTCAGTCTAACCTTCCTCTACATTCCTGTTTCTGCACAGCAGTTCTCCAAAGCACACACTATTGTCAAAATCCTCCTGTATTTCCTCTCAAACTGTGTGTGATGATTTTGCCGTGTTTAGCATCCTGGTATTGTCAACCCCAAATATTCAAAAATCATGAGATTTCCTTAAAGATCATGAGATTTTTTTAAGTGCATCCAAGTAACTGTGCACACTTGATCAGTGCATCTAGGACATTTTCTACAGCATGTGTTCGGCGTACAATTTTCAAATGCATGCCTCAAAAATAGGGAGTTTTTGGATGAATCACCAGGGAGAAAAGGGCTGGGGCCCCTTTAAAGGGTTCCCCCCTCCCTTTATTTCCCTCACAGTTTTTTGTGGGGGGGAGCATTGGCCAAGCTGATAGGTTGGCCGGAGGGGCTCAGAAGTCCATTAGTTCCCACACACCCAAGGAGAGGGCATATAAGCCCTTTCCCTACAGCAGAATGCCATTACATGCCCAGATCAACTTTGTTAAATCAAAGTAAACTCCTTCAACTGTGTATATACACACCTGCATATGTATATTCAGTGAGAACAATAGCTTTGACCTATATGCCTATAGGAATCAAGAGACATCGATCTCTCCAGCTCTTTTTTCATTTAAGCTAACCCAGGCTTCCTGCCATAAGGAAAAGGGTTCTTTCTAAAGGAAGATCCCTAGATAGCTATAGAGCCCAGCTCTGCAGTGTAACTAGCACAGCCCCATCTATGGGAGTTCTTTTTGCAGTATATGGACTGTTCTCCACTCTGAAGTTCTTATACAGCCAAACTCAGCTCCTGATGCATAGTCAGACAGAAAAATAGACCAGTTTAAGTAATAGTGAGAGAGAGAGGAGGTAGCAGAGAAGAGAGAGAGGGAATGAAAGATAGCAAATGCCAGACTCCCTATTATGAAACTTCTACCGAGCATGACCTCTACCAATCTAAGAATAAAAATAAAAGAATGGTAGGAAAGAAGGCAAATGGCACAAATAAACCCTTACTGCATAGCAGCTCTGGGGCACCAAGGGCATTTCTGGCTCCCACTAGAAAAACAAATAATGAACATAATCAACAAGAAAAAAGAGACAATACTGAAGACTGGAAACTGCCATTGTTTTAATCTATTTTTCTATTTTGACTTCAGTTCCCTTTCAAACAATGATAACAGAGTGAAGAAAATGTATTGTCCATGTAATGTGAAAACCATTTTGTCTCATTAAAATAAAAAAGGCATTATTGCATCTTTAAACTTCATTACTTCTTTAGAGGCTAATGCAGCACTCTTTATTTTTGAACACACAGTAATGGGAACAGAGGATGTTTACTGTTAGACTAACGGATCATGCAGTAAGTTATTATGAAATGTGTTATTAAGCTGGAGATAATTAATTATATGACAAAGAAAAAGCATTACTGAGCAGTTCAGGATATTTCCACTTCATATCTAGTTCATTAAAAGGTCAGTCTCTCCCTTCTCCTTCAGTTACTTGGTATAATAGTGTGACCAAAGATTATGCACCATGGGCAAAATTCACTCTTGTGAAAGAAGGAGCACAAGGCCTGGGTGGCAGTTAAAGCCTATTTAAGCCTTATACTGAAGACTTTAGTAGGTTCTGAATGGTACATAGGCCTTATATTGACCCTCTGAACACTGGTTTCAGTTGGTAGCCGTGTTAGTCTGTAATAGCAAAAAAAAAAAATGAGGAGTCCTTGTGGCACCATAGAGACTAACAAATTTATTTGGGCATAAGCTTTCGTGGGCTAGAACCCGCTTCATCAGATGTATGAAGTAAAAAATACAGGAGCAGGTATAAATACATGAAAGGATGGGGATGGTTTACCGAGTGTTAGGTCAGTCTAACGAGATAAATCAATTAACAGCAGGATACCAAGGGAGGAAAAATAACTTTTGAAGTGGTAAGAGAGTGGCCCATTACAGACAGTTGACAAGAAGGTGTGAGTAACAGTAGGGAGAAATGAGTATTGGGGAAATTAAGTTTAGGTTTCAAGACTATTGGCCCAAATCTCAGTTACACTAAGGCCCCATTATGCCACTGTGCCAGCAAGGGGCCTCTCCAAATGGAGAGCTAGTGTAAGGGCTTGATGTTGGACCTGATCTCCATCACTGGGATAGAGGGCAGGCCGGGGTGAAGTCTAGGACAGAGGGAGTGTTGCTGGAAGTGCATTGCACTACAGCTAGTCTCCACTTCCCAGGTCCAGAGGATACGCTGTGGGCCTGGCAGGCCCATGGCTGCCCCAGGGCACAGGAGGTACAAAGAAAGCTTAAAGCCACTTCTTGCTTCCTGCCTCAAGCACAGGAATGGAGGGAACATGAATGAGAGCCTATGTTCCTTTAGGACAGGGGTCTCAAACACATTTGGTTATTTGCTGTTGCCCGCCCAGCTCCCAGCTGTTTGGAGGCGCTTAGCGCTTTCCAGGAGGGAGGGGGGAGGAGCGGGGAGCCGTGCGCTCCAGGGAGGAGGCGGAGAAGAAGCGGGGCCAGGGTGGGGATTTGGGGAAGGGGTTGGAATGGGGGCAGAGTTGGGGTGGGGACTTTGGGGAAAGGGTAGAGTGGGGGCGGGGGTGGAGACTTTTGTACCTTTATATGAAAAGGTGTCAGTGATGTGGCCCTCGGGCCAATGTACTAGTCCTCATGTGGCCCTCGTGGTGATTTGAGTTCGAGATCCCTGCTTTAGGATTTCTTAAATGAAGCTGCTGCAGAGCTTGCAGCAGAACCAATGCACCATAATGGTGACTTCAGTGTGCTGAGGCAAATCCCCCATGTGATATAAAGAATATCTGAGTGGGCACTGACCTGCTGTCTTTCATTCCCTCTCTCCTCCTCTGCCTCTTCTCTTTCTCTTGCTATTATTTACTCTGTTTCTTTCAATAGTGTATGCAAGAACATGAGTGTAAGAGTTATTGGTATTGGGGTCGGATAATAGCAACATACTAAGGAAACCTGTTGTGCTGATGCGATTTGATATTTTTCTGATTTCTGCCCCACTCCTTCCATGTAAAACCAAACCAAACCAAACAAACAAACAAACAAAAACTGGAGCAAGTGAAAGGAAAAAGGAAAGGCCCCTGCATTGAGGGACTGTGTGGTGGAGCATTGCCCCAGAGAGAGCACAGGAGCTTCTTAGAAAGGAGGGGGAACATAGATGCTGCTAAGCATTTGGCGCACCATATTCGTTACCCTCCCCTCCCCCACACTCAGCTAGCCTGGTCTAGAGGTTTGTGTGAGGATAGAAGTCATGGCTTCACCTTCTCTCTAACCCAGTGGTGCCCAAACTTTTCCTGTCGTGTCCCCCCTTACCAGTAATGGAATTTGTTGGTGTACAGTTGGCTCAGCAGCAGAGCTTGGGCTGAAGGCAGAGCTGGAGGCAGAACTGGGGATGGGGGAGGATTTGGGGCTAGAGCTTGTGGAGCTGGCCTGGGGGCGGAGAGGGAATGAGCGCAGAGCTGTGCTGGGGGTGGAGCAGGGGACGGAGTGGAGCTATGGCTAGGGACAGAGCAGGGGGCGGAGTGGAGCTCTGGCTGGAGCTGGGCTGGGAGCAGAGCAGAGCTGGGTCTGGGTGGTGCTCCCTCCCCGCCCCATGTGGGGGCTGGTCTGGGCCTGCCACACACCCCCACACAAATGTTCCTCTGCATCCCCCTAGTGGGGTGCGCCCCAAAATTTGGGGACCACTGCTCCAACCAGTTTGGAGTAGTAGGGGGAGTAGTTAGGGAGCATCTCCCGTGCTTCCCTGAATATATTTACTACCCTCACAAGGCTGTTCGGGGGAGGAGCGAAAACAGGGAGAAGACTCTATTTGTCCACACACACTGTGCACTTGCATAAGGACTAAGCAGAATCTGGCCCTAAATACTGTTTTACTCTGTTGTTCTTGATAAATTCTTTAGCCGCAGTTCCTCACAATCAGAATTGCAAACATTTAGAATTACTTATGAAAATGACCTCCTTATGCATCAGAAGGCAAAGGGTTTATGAGCGTAAACCAAAGTTTCCCTAATTAATGCCCCTGAGAAATATTTCTTTATTTAATGGTTTTTTAATGCTAAAGTGTCTCAATGTTATGGTAAAATATGTTAACTTCCTTGCTTCTCTGACTTGACTGATGAAAAGAACGGAAAAGTAATCTGTTACCTACCATACTCATGCCACCTTAGATGGTGGTGTTTTCTGTATTTACATAATGTGCTGATCATCTGCTTATTCACTAATTGCATCTACATTTAAAGTGTATTAATCCTGCACTAATTTAGCATCATTGGCCTTTTATCTCATGGATCCACCTTCAAATCCACAACTCCCCTAGCTTTCAACTGATTGAAAATGTAGGTAATGTTATGTTGGAAGAAAGGTGGCTCCTAGTAAGTGTATCTTTGATCTATGGTCCATCACAAACCTCACTGAAATTGATGGACATGCTAACCATCTTCCATTCAGGCTAAATACGGGAATAATTCAATGCCCCTTTGTATAGTGATAGCTGAAACAATGGAAGTCACTACCCAAAGACTAGATTGAATGCAGATGCTGGGGCTGGGGATTGATTTGATTGCAGCTGTGTGTGTCTGTGTGTCAGAACCCCTGAGGAGCAGGAAGAAAACAACAGAAAGCCCAGGAGACAGCCAAAGAAGCACTTTTAGGGTGGGCCTAGAAGGAAGGCAAGAGAAAGAACTGGCTGGAAAAAAGCTTGCAAATTGTGAGCAAGGAAATGGCCTCCTGTTATTTGTTCCTACTGTGTTCAGGAAAACAGGACTCATTGTATAACAGGATTGCACGAAGAAATATCTGACTCTATCATTCATTTCTCCTCCTAAGGCCTTAAATATTGGCTAATTGCTTGGGCCAAAAAGGGTAACAGTAATAAAAACAAGCTGTTCCAAAATTTTGAAATCACTCTGGCTGCTGTTGATATTCCCAAGTCCTCAGGGCATTTGTGTCTTAAACCATGTGAATTGTCATGTAAATTATTTTAAAAACAGATTTTGGACAGGGAGGAGCTGGATTTGATTCCCAAAAAGCCTGAGTTAAAATTCTGCCATCCAAATGAATAGAAGATTGGAATGATTTCCTTGCCCAAACTTTTCTGGGTACCTGATAAGTCATCTCTACCTGAGAGGACTTATCACCAAGGCTCATGAAAATATTTGTGAAACCCACCTTTTTTTCACTTTTAGAGTGGGCCAGATAGCACTAAATGATAGGTATTTTCAAAACAGTTCATTGGGAAGGATGCACTTGAAACTTTCGCAATCCACATGAAGCAGAACCAAGTGCTAATCTCAGGAAAAAAAATTGAGAACCAGGTATAATTATTTCCATTAAAGGGCAGCTAAAATATGTGAATTTGTGAACAGAATGGTGCCACCTCCTTCCTTGGTAATGATCATGAGATGGTGTTTCAGACTACATGAGAAAACAAATGCATCAGCTCCCTAGTCCTTCTCCCGCTCTACTCTGCCAGGGTACATGTACCTGCTACATTAAGTTTATCACAGTTTAAACATGGGAATTTTGTGTTAGTTCCCTGTTAAAATATTGGCAGTGCATCAATGTTTTGAGGTGTATCTGTATGGAATACAGTTCCCTCAACTATCTTTGACAGTCCCTTAAAATACAATAGGTTTTCTGAGATGGAAAAAAGGTATAGTCAGTTTGCCATAAAAAGAAAAGGGCATGAACTGATTTAGAAGTTACACAATAAGCACAGTCCTGTATTCCTTTTGCACTGGACCTCTGGTTGTTTCAGTGTGAGGTCTGGGTGCCCAAAGAATGCAGGAATAGGCTCCATCTAATAAATTATATCAGGGGTTGCCAAACTGCTGTCCAGGGACCATTAGTGATTTGCAGAAATGTGAGTGTTCACATGGTCCTAACTCCTTGTCTGGAACAAAGAGTCTGGAAGCCTGTGAAAGCAGCTGGAAACAAGGAGAAGGAATCAGAACTACATAAGAGATGGAAACAAGAGTTGCCCTAGTGAGACAACTGGAGCTGCCAGACACCAGCAATGCAGGAATCTCCAAGGCAGAAGAGACTAGGCAGCCAAGTATTATGTCCAAGGGATTAGGGGGAAAAGATGAGCAGGTGACTAGCTAAGTGGCCAGCATTTCTAGGGGGCCAGTGCAGTAGGGAACCAAGTGGTAGGGAAACGTGTCCTGCAGGAAAGAGGACCCAGGCAACAGGGAACAACTTGGAAAGGGAGAAGAGGATGAAGCAACCGATAAGTACAGTAACTCCTCACTTAAAGTTGTAGTTATGTTCCTGAAAAATGCAACTTTAAGTGAAACAATGTTAAACGAATCCAATTGTCCCATAAGATTTAATGTAAATGCGGGCGGTTAGGTTTCAAGGAAATTTTTTTGGGGCAGACAAAAGGCATCATACTGTATAATACTGTACTGTGGTTGGGAAGTGCCCCTGGCTTACCCCTCTCCATTCCCCGCTCCTGCCCCTCCCTCCTAGAAAGTCCTAAGCGCGAAGTGTTGGGAGGGAGGGGGAGGAGTGGAGAAGCCCCGCATCTCCACTCCTCCCCCTCCCTCCCAGAAAATTCTAAGTGCCGCTAAACAGCTGTTTGGCGGCACTTAGGACTTTCTGGGAGGGAGGGGGAGGAGTGGAGATGCGGCGCTTCCTTGCTCCTCCCGCTCCCTCTCAGAAAGTCATAAGCTCCCCCAAACAGCTGTTTGGTGGTGGGGGAAGTTCTGGGAGGGAGGGGGAGGAGACAGAGAAGCGGAACTTGTGCAATGCTCCCTTTTAAAGTCGCTGCTCTTCCACAGAATCTTACAAGCAGGCAGCCAAACGGCGTTATAAGGGAGCATTGCACAACTTTAAACGAGCATATTCCCTAATTGAGCAGGGACGTAACATTGAAACAACGTTAAGTGGGACAACTTTAAATGAGGATTTACTGTATTTGCAGAGGAGTGGGAAGAAGAGAGGAACAGAGAAAGTGTGGAGAGGAACAAAACTAGAGTCAGTGTGATTCATTTTTTTTAAAAGGGCAAAATACTTGTAAAATTTTAGGATGAAACAACTGAAAATATCTAGTTTGCTTATATCACTTCCCTAGATAAGCAATCGCTTAACAGGTGGTGTTATTCAATTGCGAATGGAAGCCGGAGGTTGTCTGCATAACAGTGAAAAGGAGAAGGGTTTGGTCCCTCAGTGTCAAGACTTGATATCGTCCACAGTGTGAATAAAATCAGAGAATCTGCTTTCTGGTTTAATGGTGATAAATATATTGCACACTAACTAAACTCCCAGGCCAAAGGTGTATGTAGTGGTTATTATTTACTGTGTTCTATTATGCTGAAATGTCTAAATACTTTTGCGAAATACTTGGGTTAAGGGTTTGGTTTTTTAAAACTTTGAAAGTCAGATGAAAGTCTGGAACAGCAGAAGTTGGCAGCTGGAGGAAACGAGAAGTTGAGGGAAGCAACAGGACAGGCAGGGAAGTTTTAGCTGACTGTGTTTTGAGTCATATCTAGTGCGATCTTAGCTTGGTGCTGCAAACTGACTTGGAGTGGCACATTTACATGTCAGTTCTGCCAACTCACTTTCAGAGGTCACCAGCCTGCTGCCGACCCCTGGTGGCTGTTCCCAATTGTTACAGGGATGTACATGATGAGTTCTGAAGTCAATGGGAAGTCAGAGGGTACGGAACTGATGATAGCCAAGTCAGACTGTGGTATGTTATGGATACTGGAAACTACCACAGTGGCACTGTACAGCATCACTGTGCTCAGACTGGCTGAGGACATTCCATATTAGTGTAATAGCTTAAAAACGCTAATAGTGTGCCTAACAGAACATTCATACCTTCATTTTAATGATTTAATGAGCTTCAGAATGATCTTATGAAAGCACATGAGGATTTTTTTGTCAGAATGATTTATTTGTAACTGTGTCCATTAACATTTTAAAAATGCTCAATAGCTCCTTCAATACACCTTGTAAATTAATCTAAATAAATATGCAATAGGAAGCAGCTTACCCCAGTAATTGACATTTAATACTATACAATAGCTACAATTTCTCAAATAATTCCTACAAGAAGTTTAACTCTTAAATAGCCCAATGTCAAGGCGGGGAGGAGGGAATCAAACCACTGGATGTCTTTGAAAGATGCTAACTGAGGTAAATTTCATGTTGCATTATAGTTAGTGAATGATTAATGTAAACTATTGCGAGAATGGAGAACAGGATAGAACAAATACTTTTTGAATCTAATAAAGGCATGTATACTGCACTCATTCACCTAGAAATTCACACTAAACACAACAAAAGATCTTTTTCGTATTGGTGCATTTTTAAAATGTATTTTGGTTTGTATTTCTTGTGTGGAAAGTCTAGGTCAAAGAAATAAATTCCAAAGGCAATGAGATTTTTGGTGGTTCTTATATCTTCTGGGAGTGAGTTCCACTATCGTGGGCCAGTTGTCTAGGAAGCTCTGTCTCCTTCAGACATCAGTGTACTAATGTTCCAGCGAAACTCCGAGGCAGTCCTTCAGGTGGCTTGGGCTAATCCCAGAGAGAGCTTTAAAGTTAAAAACCAAAACCTTGCATTTGGCTCTCTATTCAATGGGGAGATATTGCAGGCAGTGAAGCACTGGGTGATGTGTTCTTGGCAGCCTATGTTACAGAGTAAACACCCAAATCTGAACCATTTTAAGCTTTTTTAAAGTCAGAGGTTTGATTTCTACGTGTTGTGCATTGCAATAAGTGAAGCTGAAGGTCACAAATACATGGATAACTGTGCCAAGTCTGAATCCAAAAGGACTGGGTGCAATCTCATAGTCACCAGATATGGAACAGTGTGTTTTTCACAGATGTGGATATTTCAGCAAATCCTAGATATTGTAGTAATATGGAGTGCACAGAAACCCATAGAATGAGGACTATATTGATGACCTAACAGTATATGCCCTCAATGGAGGGCAACACTTACTGTAATGGCATTTCCCCTTTCCCCACCAGTACCACCTTTAATCTTGCCTGTGTTTAGCTTTGTCCAGGCACCAGGGCCAGATTAACCTTTTGTGGGCCCAACACCAAACATATTTGTGGGCCCCCTTGGGGGCAATGGAGCATGGCGCAGGGGAGAGGGGTGTTGGTCCCCAGAGCGAGGGGCCAGCCAGGGGCATGGCATGGCAGGGGCGGCCCCGCTCTGCCCAGCCGAGTGCGAGGGCACTACAAACTGGCAGTTGCCAGATGCACAATACCCCACCTGGCCGTGTACTGTTATCATGCCCCTTCCCCCTCGGGGGTGGGCCCATGCCACACCAGACTCCCCCCCCCCCCCCGCCCAACACCGGAACACCTCCCTCAATTCCCTATGGCCAGAGCCCCCATGGACCCGCTATGCCCAGATCCTCTCAGATCCTGCCACAAATGCACAGGGCCCTGCACATCACCACCCCTGCCCAGCGCCCCCCTGCACACAGCCCCACCACAACTGCCCAGCACCCCACACAGAACCCCCACTCCCTAGTGCCCCAACACACAGAGATCTTCCCTACCCCCTCACAGCCCAGCACCATCCCCAGGCTCTCCAGAAACCCCCCGCCCCCAGGCCCTGCCCCCGGCCGCACTCACCGGCCCTCTGGGAGACAACTGTGTCTGCCAGGCTGAGCCGCCAGTGCAACCAGGACTAGTCCCGGGGTGGGGAATTGCTCCAGCCCCTCAGGAGTGGCACAATCAGCCAGGCCAGGGCCTGCCCTGGTCAGGTTCCCTCAGGACCCACTTGCCTGGAGGGGCCCAGCCAAGCCCCCACAACTGGCCGAGACTGGCCAGGCTTCTGCAGCAGTCCCAGGCGACTCAGCTCTGGGGAGACAGGTGGGGCCCCACAGGTGGTGGGAAGCAGAGACTGCCGGGAGCCAGAGGTGCACTGGCGTCCGTCTGGGAGGCAGACAGAAGCTGGCAGGTGGGGCCAGGGGGTGAAGAGGAGCCCTCGGCTGGCCAGCGGGTAGGCCGAGAGGAATAAGTGGTGAGCAGGGAGGAGCCAGTGGTTTGGGGCGGGGGGTGTCTCAGGGCACAGTGCAAGCAGAGCAGTTCGGGGCTCCTTCTGAGCATGGGCCTGGCTCCATGGTGCCACTGGCGCCATTTTAAACCCCCGAGACCTCAGAGATGGTGCTGTTTGCTTGAGATGTAAAAGAAGCATAGAACTGAATCTGATCTGCGTGCTCCTGGCATTTGAACCTATGTTGTCTCATAAGGTGGTTCCCAGGCTGGCAATATTAGAGCCAGAGAGCAGATGGTTAAGAGAGAGAAAATTTCCTCCTCTCCTCAAAATGTCCATCTCTCGAAAAAATCAATGAATGATCCTGCAGACCTTATTCAGACTATCCTCACCCTGGCCTCAAGGGGACCTTAATCTAAGGACTGCAGGATGGACACCATATCCAGAAACATTGCAGTCATTTTGGATAATGCTGAATAAAGAACATGAAGAATTTGTTGTAGCCATATATGATATAATAAACCAATAATACCTATCCTTAACAGCGCTGTTCTTAATGACAAAGCACACTGTCTTATTTAAGCTTATTATAGAATCAATTTGTGGCAAAGACAGTCTACTGCCAAACCTTTGCGCTTAGTTACATTTAGTGCTTACTAAAATCAGCACAACTCATAATATAATTATATCACTGATATTAACTATTGCAACTATCGCTTTGCCTTCGATAACTATCTTTTATGGGCAAATTCTTTTAAAGACAATAGCATGTCAAGAGAGGCAGCAGTTTCTGCTGAAATGTACAGCAGCCAAATTCAGCATTCAGACATTGTTATATTCGTCTAATGATACTATCAAGGCAAAGTGTTTCAATTTATTGTATTTATAAAACTATATTTACTATGAAAGTCTATTTAACCAATAAGCAAAGTAATCATTACTGTCAGATTGCTTAATAATATGATTTTATTTTTGTTTGATTCTCTTTCTGGTTTTCTTTTGTTATCTTTTCCGAGATCCCATTTAGCTGTTTCCTGGACTCAAACGCCTATATGTTTAGTGTGCATTTCAATGCAATGATTTTACTTCTCTTGAGTCAGTGAATTCTTTGTCACTACATTTTTCACATCTCATTTCTGTTTCTTTTGTTTTCTTACCCTGACCTTGTCTTCTGATCATTGCTGAACCAACGATTCAATTGCTGAATTGCCAATTCTATTTTAAAAAAACAACAAAAAAGTGACAGCACATCTGCTTTTGCCACCTCTCAGCCTCATATCATTTTTTTTCTTGTGACACATATGAGTCTAAAAAGTTTTCAGCTCACACCAGTATAATAATTTCATGGCCTAAATCAGCTGCTACTTTGTTATACGACATACTTCGTTATAACATAATTATAATTCCATGTGACTTAGACTTTCTTTAAAGATGCGCAAAAACACAGATTCTTTCCATCAACCTGTCTCAAGATTCAGGGAGATTATCTCATCCTTAGAGAACAGGATGACACTTTTCAGATATTGTGGTGTATATTTTCAAAGTGGTGCTCAGGAATGACGCATCTTTGATTAGCAAATAATTGGGATTTGTGAGCCCAACTCTCTCATGCCAGTTTGAAAATTTACCCCCATGTAATGTCTAATTTGCAAAAGTTAAAAGAAGAACTCAGGCCAACCTTGTTAGAATCTGTCTTGGTTTTTAAATGGAAGTAGGCCCATGGAATAGAAAATTCTGAACTGACTTTAATCCTGGATAAATAATGTTTGATTCCCTTGTAACTTTTAGTAGCTCCAAGAGACTGGCTCTTCAGATGGCACTGTTCCCTTCAATGTACAGCAAGGGTCCTGTCTTCAGGAAAAAAAAGTATAACTTTGTTTTCCTCATGTCATTTCATTTGCAGCTGGAAGCACCGTGGGAGGGATGCTTTCCACTTGTATACTTTTTGCCATCTTGTTCCTCTTGCTGAAACCTTAGAAAGAGAAGCTAGTAGGTTTTCTTTGCTTGCAACTGAGTAATTCCAGTGAACATGGCTGAGAGGTGATAGAGGGAAAGAAGCATTCTGATATAGTATGAAGTGCCGAGAGAAGACTGATGCATCCCCATCTGTGGATCTGTACTGTTGTCATTTTCTTCAGAAATCAGTTCCCCTTCTCTTCATTTTCCCTTGCCCTGGTCAGTAGACAAGTAGGAAACCATGATGAGGTAGATAACTGAGCATCTGCCAATATGACTATTGATTATAAACATATTATACCAAATTCCTCTCTTAGTTACACCTGCATCAATCCACTTGTAACTCCACTGACTTCCACAGAGTTACTCCAAATTTACACCAGGGTGAGAGAGCAAAACTTGGCAAAATATAGTTTAAAAATAATCAGATTCTGTTCTGTTTACATGTTCAGTTTGAGAGCCATGAGCATTGATACACAGACTCTCCTACCCAAATCTGTCTAGGGTAAATGCTGATGGGCAATGGCCTAATGCATTTTGGGAGGCATATGGGAAGATAACTTTGTGCTTACACTCACACCTTCACTCTGGACCAAGTTGTTCTCCTCTACATATAACTCAATACCCACTGCCACATAACAGCTTGCATATGTTCCTTGTAAACCCCATATTTATTGTGGCGCCGATTCAAGAGAGCACTTAAGCATGTCTTTAGTGTGTTTCATGAACAGGGATGCCTTCCTGAACTGGGGAAGAGGGGAAGCATCTGTAATTGATGCTACAGAGCCAGTGCAAAGTGGCGAGAAAGACATGCCAAACAGGGATGTATTTTTGGCCAGATGAGCACATGAAGAAAGAGTCCAATAATTCTTTGTATTGGGAAGGCTCCCATGCTTATATAGTGCTACTAGCTGAGCCACTAATTTTGTTTATAAATCTCATTTATTCACAGCTAAACTGTTGTACATTTCTAGTATTACTCAGACTAAGATCAGAGATTGTTGTGGTGTGAATCCCAATGTAGGAGTGTGTGACCAGGTGGCACTCCCACCCTGCTCCCACAAAGTCTATACAGACTAGGATGACCAGATGTCCCGATTTTATAGGGACAGTCCTGATTTTTGGGTCTTTTTCTTATATAGGCTCCTATTACCCCCCACCCCTGCCCCCATTTTTCACACTTGCTGTCTGGTCACCCTAATACAGACTGTGTAAGGCCATACTTACTAATAAAGCCAAATCTCAGAAAAGGGTAACTGATATAATAACAACAGAACATAAGCCTCAGCCTAAATTTTCTCCCTAATCATGGCTGTCCCTAGGGTCTTCTTCAGCATCTCCCTTTCTGCATCCCTAGTTCTCTCTGGTCACAGGGTCACATCCACCTCTTGTATCGGTAATAACCAAAGTGCCACAATCAGTGGGCAGAACTAACTCAGCAGCTTTATGCAGGGCTGTAAATCATCCTCACAGGGCAGCTCAACAGAAGAGCCCAGCATCCCTGTGCAAGGTCACAGATCCTGCCATCCTGTTACAGAGCACATTTCTTGTTAGGAAAAGACCTTAATTTTCTGCTGTTGCCTGGAGCTTCTTAGCTGATGCTGCTCCAAACAGAATAACAAAATGAAGAAGGCATTTTATATTTAGATATACATTTTAAATGGTTAATCCATATTCCATAGTGGGGGAGGGAAATTCTTTTAGCATAACCCAGTGCTGTATTTGACTAGAAATGTACCATATTGTATTATACCTTTCCCCGAGTACACACAAAAAAGCCCACACTCTCTGGAAGCTGCAACATCATATATAGAGTTGGATGGTGCTGCAAGCTGAGAACTTCATTTTTATGATACTTTTATTCCTCCTGTGAAGGGAAATGCTGAACTACAATTGACTTCACATCAGCATATAAATTGACACAGTGCAGAGATGCATTCCATGGAAGCTGGCATGTATCGAAATAGCTAGGACTGCCATCTCAGAGTACAGATCAAGACAAAAGATGATATTGTAGGGAATGATGCATTTAAAAAAACATTGATACTTTGCCCTATAACTGCTCATCTTAAGGCAATGTTTGATGTTATTCAGCAAAGTGAGGTAGGTCTTAAGATTCCTTAGAACCTCCAGCACTGAATATCTTAGTAGAGGCAGGCAACTGGGGTAAGTAAGCATATCTGATCATTAACAAGCCTATCCACGGCTTCTTTATCCTTTATGCAGACCTGAGAAGGAGAGAGGTGGATAGTTTTGCGGCTAGAGCACAAAATTGGGAGTCAGGTGATTTGAAATCTCTTCATGGTTCTGCCACAGACTCTCTGTGACCCTGGGAAACTGTCTTCACCTCTCAGCACATACATTTCCTTATCTATGAAATAGGGAAGATACTAGTTATGTGCACAGATGCTGTGAGAGTAAATTCAGTTACATTTGTCAAGTGCTTTGTGAACTTTGGATGGAGGGTACTATAGATGTGAAAATATTTATCTTATTATTACTGTTTAAACACTGAAGGTTCCCACCTGGCAGACTGGAGCCAATGGTGAGTGTATGCTGCACCTCCAAAAAGAAGGAATAAGCACACCCCATAAGGCTGTGTGTTTGTTCCACACACAGAATGGGCCTGACCTGGTAGTGAGTTCCATGCAGGCAAAACCCTGCACTTGTTCAAAGATCATTACATAAGCAGCAGGAGGAGGGCTAGCAATGAGGTTTACAGAATTTCACTTCATTTTAAAGAAACGCTGCCATTGTCTTATAGGTAGTAAGAAATGTTATGAACATCACAAAGATAAGTATAAAAAGAAAAACCAGAGGCACAGGATTGTGTCATATTTCTGTGTTGTGAAAAATGTAGGCATCTGGGCAGTGCAAGCAGGCAGAAACTGATGCATATTTAAGGAGATGGAAATAAATAGTGAGTTTTGTGGTAGAAAGGTTTGCCCAAAGCACGCTTGCACATATGAGTTCCCCTTCTATCTCAACCCCACACACAGAGGCTTCTATCCAGGGGCTCCGAGGCCTGTCCTGGGAATACCTCCTTTGTATACTCTTTGGAATAAAATGCCCACGTTTTATACAATTTGCGGCATGTGTTGTTTAAATTGGTTACTGAATTGGTATTTCTTTTCACTGCTAGCATACTTTGCTTCTTGAATTGCCTTGAGTTAGATCAGGTTGTCTTACGGAATGTGACTTAATTTTACAAACACCATTATGTGGCATGACATTTCTGAAGAAAGAACACCTGACTTAAAAGTGTCTAAGCAACAGTAACACATTTCCAGTTATAAAATAGTTTCTTCCCTTCTTTACTAAGCTAATGGAGAAGGCATGGCAAGCTATGGTATGTTAAACTGAGGGTTATTGGTTGTTGTTTGTTTTTGCTGAATGTCCATTATAGTCACATGTTTGAAATAGTGGTTGTAATTTGTAAGATCACCTCTCTTTGTGTTGGTTGAAGAAGAGGGGGAAGGCAGAATATTACACCTATTATTTAAAAGATGTTTCTTAGCAGCCTGTTCTGCTGTCACTATCCTGTCATCACCCCTTATACCAAAATTGCTAAATGACTAGAGTCCAAGGCTCATCTCAGAGCGAATGATCACATCAGCTGTTGATCAGTAGTGGGGCAACTAGCAGATTTTTCTTCAAAGTAGGTGCATAATGCAATTGCAGTGAGTAATATGCAATTACATGAAAGGTACAGTACGTTTTCAAAATGAAAAACACTTTGTAAATGATTGAAAACTTTTCTTTTGGAACCACTTCCATCCAAGATTCATCACAAATTAGACCCAGACCTGGGACTGAAGACAGTCTTAAATGTCAGGTCCAGTACAATCTACAGTGGGTAGTGGGGATTCTTGTGCCCAATGACATGTGGTACCCTCCTGCTGTACAGAGGATAGATAGGAGTCTCACACTGTCTATGATATTTATAGGCTGCCCATCACTGTTGTATCCCAGATAATCAGATGTATATACATAGGAAAAGTCTCGATTGGCACTTCACAGTGTTCTGCTCCTAGGCAAATCCAGAAACTAGCTGCGAAGCCTCTTTCTAAACACTCATATAACTATAGTGGAAATGTCTTCCCTCGCTCCCCCCAACTTTTTGTCTCTTTCTCCATCACCCAAATCCTTGATCCAGGGAACACTTGCACATATCAGTCACCTCTTTAGTTATGTTGTTGTCCCAAGGGGTAGTCAATAAGATTCCTCACATGTG
Source organism: Terrapene triunguis (assembly GCF_002925995.2). NCBI lineage: Eukaryota > Metazoa > Chordata > Testudines > Emydidae > Terrapene > Terrapene triunguis. Next base: position 20,746,844 of record NW_020664444.1, on the reverse strand, counting down.
TAAGCGTTTGCATGACCAGTCTTTAATCAAGAGTCAAAACAGCCTCTCTGACATTTATAGATTTCTTTCAAAACCCAGAGAAGAAGCTGAAAGAAGGAGACCAGAAAGATTCCATAAGAAAACGGTAAAGTGCGTTTTAAAGACACAGAACTACTGGTTTTTACCTTGAAGGTTTAGTTTGGTTTGATACCACCAGTCAGGAAGAGCAAAAAACTTCAATAAATCTTCTTTTCCTCATAGTTGTATTTTGTTTTGTGATGCCTGAGACTTGGCAGGGGAAGAGGGACGCGTGCTGAAGTAGCAAAACTGGGACAAATCTCAGTGTCTCAAAAATCAAACACAATTTTTCTTTTTTTAAAAAAAGGTACATTCCTGAGGGTAATTCTCCTCTTATGCTCATAGTCACATGAAAGCAGAGTTGTTCATAGGCTGTGTGGGGCCTGTGAGATTAAACAGGCTGTAGTGAAAAGGTTTGATATACGTAGGTGCTAGGCTGAAAAACTTGGCATTGATACAGCTGGTCCACTGCCTCTTTCTCCACCGAAAAGAACAAGTGTCTAATCCTGCAAACTTTTGTCCATCAAAGTATTTCCATTGCATGGGTGTTGGTTGCAAGACCAAGCCCTAGAAGTAAGGGTTGGTTATAACTCAAATGCACTGAATGATTTAAAACAAGGGCACTGCATGTGCTTCTGCAGCTCCAGTTCAACCAAGTCAAAGGGCCAAATTCAGTCCCCTGGGGCAGGGGAGAGCAAGTGATATCTCCCTACACCCTGCTGCACACCAGAGAGGATTCACCAAAGGCAAAATAGTTTATGGCACTGCTGCCTGTCCTCTCTGTCTTTGGGTTTTCTCTAGAGAAAGGCAGCTACAATCTCCACCACTGGCTCTATAGCAGCCATCCTCCATGAGGAGCACTACCCATTTCTGTGGTTGCAGCCATGGTTGCTGACTCCCTCGAAAAGAAAGGAGGTTGTGGCCGCCGCCTTGCATCACCACAGTCTCCCTGCTGCATGGGCAGACTCTTGGATACCAGGAACCCTGTGCCAGAAGCCAGCACAAACCCTGGGTTAATTTGGTACAGAGTCATCAGCAACTGGGAGAAAAAAGCAATTAAAAACCCAAAAGCAAGACAATGTTTAGGGAGGAGAGTAGCAGCTCAGGCTTGATCCAAGTATTGCTTGTGGAAGGAGATGGTTAGTGCTGCTGAGATGTTCTCTCTCATTTCCTGCTATAATTGTGGGTAATCAACCATAAATCTTGCTAGGCAGTATGGCAGAGTCAAATGTGATGGTATGTGCCAATTATGCACCACTGGAGATATGCCTACCATGACCATCTGCAGAGCACTCCACCTGCCAGTTGGTTTCCTTAGAGTCCGGCAGAGCGGGCTGTGCTGGAGTGAATACATCTCCCTACAGCCTTAATCTTTTCTCTCCGCTAACTATAATTAGCCTCAGCTAAGGCTTGCAAGGCATCGGAATAGTGGCATTTTAAAGTCAGTTTGCTCATATGATGGGTTTTCCTAGGAACACCCAGATCTTAAGGGGAGGAAAAAATAGCTAACATAGTAAACCTATAGTTACTCTATTGAGAAATAATAACCAACATTTTTTAACATAACTCCACTGGCACAACTCTAGTGGCTAATTAAACAATTAGAAATTTAGTTACCACAATTAGATTAGGAAAATTTCACTTAATAGAATAACAATCTCCCTGGTGACAGAGGCTGTGGTAGTTAGGCCTGTAGTGAAGTGCACTGTTCTTGGCTCTTCATTTCTTGACAGATTGCTGGTTGCCAGGAAAGAACCCAAAGGTCAATTCTGAGGTTGCATCAAGAGACACATCATACTGCATTAATTCTAGGGCATAAATTGCATTCACTAGCCTGGGTGTCTTGTGCGGAGTAGCGCACAGGCACTCCAGAAATCTGTACAATCAATTATTCTCTATATTTAGTTGGTTAATTATAGGAGTAAAGTCAAGCAGAGGAGCATAAGCACCACTTTCTGGAACTGAGCAAATTAACAATTTGAACCGTACATTTGTGACATTTAAAATGGACATGCACTCGTTCAACAGGCCTTGTCCTCTGCTGATGTAAACTGGCATCGAGCTATTGACTTCAGTGAAGCGACCCTGATTTCCATCAGCTGTGGATCTGGCCCACTTTGGTTTTATTATTTAAAAGGTGCCTGACAGAGACTGTTGGTTTCTCAGTCTGTCTATCAGTAGAACAATTACAGCATGAGCAGTGACTACGCAATCTCTACAGTCTCTCTACCCATGTGCCTCAGCAATATCTGGGAGATGATCCCCATTGTGTGGGGGTTAGGATTGCCAACTTGGTAATATTTAAAAACTAAACACTCCAGCAGGAGTGCCAGAACCTCCCCTGCCCCACCTCTTCCCCCCGATACTCTCCCCTGCCCACCTCTTCCCCTGAGGCTCCGCCCCATCCACTCCTCCTCCCCCCACACCCTCCCATCGCTTGTTGCTTTTCCTCTCCAGTCTCCCCACCCGGGTTAGGAGGGACTTGCCTGCTTTGCTGAGACTGGGAGATGCAGCCACCTGACACAGGTAGGAGGTGGCCCCAGCTGAGTAGGGGCTGGTGCAGGTGATGACCCAATGCCTCCTGTCCTCCCGCCCACAGTAACTGGACTGTGGGTGTCAGGTCAGTAGATCTGACAGAACACTGTTAGGTCCCCTTTTTGACTGGACTTCGGGTCGAAAATCGGGCACTTGGCTACCCTAGCGAGGGCGGGAAGAAGGTTCAGTCTCCAGAGCTCCATGCTATCTTTAATTTCTCTGAGGCTGCCAACAAGGGTGTTTATGTGATGAGGATATTTGTCCAATAAGTACTGCGGGGCAGTTAAAGCTACAGTATCAGAATCCATCTGCCTTACAAATGTCATAACATTGATACAGAATGTGCATAGACTGCTAACCAAAGATTATTCATTCCCAAACATTGCCTAGTTATCATAAAGCGTGGCAACAGATATGTCACCAAGATGAAATATCAAGTCCCATATCTATTTGCATAATCCAGAAAAGATTGGCAAATATTTTAGAACTTAGTCTTGATTCCCAATTGAAGATAAAGTTTTCTGGTAGACTGCATCCAGTTATATCTGTGATCCAGTCCTGTGCTGAAAGGAGAGGCTCTATCAATTTCGACATGACTATACACTTCTACCCCGATATAATGCTGTCCTCGGGAGACAAAAAATCTTACTGCATTATAGGTTAAACCGCGTTATATTGAACTTGCTTTGATCCGCCGGAGTGCGCAGCCCCCCCCCCCCCGGAGCACTACTTTACCGCGTTATATCTCAATTCGTGTTATATTGGGTCGCATTATATTGGGGTAGAAGTGTAGTTTTACTGTAAGCCATTATCAAAGTTACATTATGTAATCTATTCATCCCATCAAAGTGGCCAATGCTGCTTTACAACCCAGAAGCTACAAAGCATGTGATAACTCTGTTCATCTTCAGCCTTATTCAGAAAAGTTTGTTCAGCTTACCTGCACAGAATTTTTGAAACAAAATAATTCAGCTCCACATTAGCTGCAGAAAAACAAGTCTCTTCTTGTACCAAATTATACCTGTTCTAATTGGGATACATTTGGTATTGAATGTGTTTTGTCTTGGAGGGAAATAAATGTGTCCTAAATGGATAAATAGTGCAATTGGATTAACTGATGTAAAAGGAATTTGCACATCTAGGTTCTTAGCACTAGTTCCTCCTGTTTGTTTATCCCGAATAGCAAAAGTTGTGTGATAAGATTAACAGCATTGCAGCAGCTACTGCAGATTACTGGTTTTCCTCTGGTTATTTTTTAAGATATTTTGGTTGGTCAGAGGCAGATTATGATTTTGTGGGGCCCTGGGCCAGAGCAAGTGGGGACCGCTCCTCACCTCTTCCACCTGCAGTCCCCTCCTGTCCCCTGCCCCCCGCTAGGCACTCCTTCTGGGAAGCAGGGTTGGGGAGCGGGGGCTTCCCCCGCTCCCCAGCAGGAGTGCCAGGCAGGCGGAGCAGGGCAAGCCCCAGTGCCCCAACCCTGCTCCCCAGCAGGAGCGCTGAGCAGGTTGGGGTGCCCATTTTTGGGGGGGCCCCCAATTGGCCGGGGCCCCTGGGCACGGGCCCCGTTGTCCCAGTGGCTAATCTGCCACTGGGTTGGTGCATGGCTGCAGGTTTATACCTCTTTATCTCCCCATCTTTATTATATGTTACCTTAGTAAAATATGTAGGGCAAAATTCTGCCCTCAGAGCATAATAATACATTTATAAATATATGTTCTTGCAACTCCCATTGCCATCAGTGAGATTTGCATATGTGTATCAGTGGGCAGAATTTGGCCTATCATGTTTTTAGGTCATACAAAACTGTAGAATTTAGTACAATACAATACAACAGTCACACTGGACTCAAATATTTGTATGTCACATTAAAGCTAAAGAGCATTCTCTTTTTAATGTTTCCAGCATAATCACTCGAATCTTAGATGCATGTTCATAGCCTAAGTATTCAGAGTTTAGATGCACGATGGACTTCTTTACTTTCTTTCCACTCCAGCATGTGTTGGATGAGGTACTTAATTACACTGCAGGGCCAAATTAAAGCAAATCAGGACCATAAACACATCCCAGTTTAGGGTGAGCAGAGCAAGGTAAATATATCTCCACCTAATAGAGCTACTCTGGTTTGTAGGACAAATATGTATATTGGTGGGTTTTTTAAATGTTTAACAGTCTGTGTCTGGCTGCAACACCGTTGATTAAATACATATTGGAACATGGTTTTGTTTTCCAAAGTATCCAAAACACCGCTTCTAGATACCACTGATTTTTTTTAGCCTGGCATGAACAATGGTTATGTTGCAATAATCCCATGAGAAATTGAGCTCAGAGTAGAAACTGAATCTCAGCCCTCACTGGAGTGACACACCACTGTGAACAATAGATACAGGAAAAATAAGATTACAGATGACATGCTGACAGTGCGGTCTTCCTTAAGTACTTGGAAAAACAGAACATGGTATTCCTGCAGTCAGAGGAAGTCCACAAGGACAGAATAATCAACTCCAGTCTTGCCTTCTGCCTTTTGCTTCTGTCATCTTGTCACTTGCCTTAGCATTTTCCAGCACATGCAGATATTGGGCTTGATTCTGCAGATGCTCTCCGCATTGAATCAATGCGAGGTCTGTATGACAAGGGCCTGCAGGATTGGGCCTATTATGCAGTCACATTTTTATTTGGCTGTGTTGATTTTCTATTCTTTTTTCTATTTTTGCCCAGAAATAACATTTTCATTCCCTTTCTGAATTTAATGTTTTTCCTTTCAAAGGGATCCAACTGCTGTTTCTCTCACAATGGAAATCATGGTATGATGAACAAGATAACAGGAAAACAAAATCTAAGCCCAGTGAACCCTATTTATCCTTGTGTGATGATGAGCAATATCTAATTTCACTTAACCTCCTTGGTTCACAGATCTCTCTCTAGAAATCCTGTTAAGCCTTGATTCACCAGTCCATGAGTTTTGATTGTTTCTAGAAGGTTTGGAGGCTAACAGACCGGTTATTTTATTTGAATAGTTCAAGAAACACTGAAATTGGCCTGAGTGATTATAATTTTGTCCTCTGCCTGCTGAATCACATTTTTCAGAGAAGTTACATTGGTACTCCCAAGGAACAGCATTCTTTTCCAGGTGTTTGTGGGCCTGCACTAAATTCAGTAAGGGCCCCCAATGGCTATAATAAACTGGCAATTGTCTGGATGAGTGAGAAGATTGTAATTCAAGGAGCTCTGCTGCAAAATATTTTTTTAAGCTCACAGGGACTCGTTAATACCCCCCATTACCTCGCTGGTTCCAATATAAAGTGCCAGATTTACTGCTGCTGAACAATCCGGAGTGATTTACTGCTCCTGCTCTTCATCAGCAAGAAGGAAGAATCAACCCATCCCATTAGGCAGGCAAATGAGGAGACTGTTAAACTGCACAGAACGGATATTTATATTTCCCTGTTTTTCATGCATCTAGGCTACATCGTGTGAAGGTGAACAATGAGTGTTGATAAAATGGCATTCTGGCAGTAATGAAAAGGATCTCTAAGTTGGATGGTCAATAAGTGCATTGGAATCATGACACTAACTGAGAAAGATGCTTCCATCTGTGCCAATGCCTTTTTTTCTCTTTAGAGCAATAAACCAACTCTAGTTGTTTTGTTTTGGACTGTGCAATTTTGCCTTGGGCTGTGGTCTCCTCTGTTGTGCGTAATTTGCAAAATGAGTGAGCATCTTCATTTCACTATTGGAAAGTTATCAGCCTCGTTGAAAACAAATTAATTCACAGAACAAGCTAGCCCCAGTAACTTGTTTGAATGCTGGGGAATTATATGGGCAAAAAGAAGGGAGGAATACAGCAGAAGTGGAGCTGCTCTTGGCTTCCACTCCAGCCTATTGTGGGAGGTGACCCTGGCACCCTCCCCACCTACATAGAGATGAAGGAATTCAGGAACTGTATAACAGATTCTCTAGTATTCTTTAGCCTTGACACTCTCCAGACTAGTCTCTTTTCCTGCCTCCAAATCATCCATGTGTAACAATGCTCAGGGACTTTCTGCAGAGCTATATTCCCTGCTGCAAGTTGGTGCACTGCCTCTCAGATCCTGTCGCATGCCCATTGTACCCTGATTCCACTGCAAGAGGGCCCTTTGTGTCCATAGAGGAGAGATCAAGATTTGTCCAGTAGAGATGATGGTGTTGATGGTATGGTTCATTTTATATATAAAACTAAGATTTAAACACACACAAAAGAAAATAGCATTAAAACTGAGCAGTAATTATGTGTGTAGTTTTTGGAAAACTTAAAAAAATGATTTAGCTATGGCACTAACTGAAATATCAGTTATAAGTCCCTGTGTCTAGGGCAATAATCCTTCTTCCTCGTCTCACTGGATAGCGTACCTGTTGTTCTAAGTTCACTGCCAGATGAGTAGAGAGTTTGAAAATGTTCTACAAATGAGTTGCAGTTGGAAAGGTGACGTCTTATCTTGTGTAGGCTTAACTTATTGTACACACCAGGCCTCCTTGGATTCCTCTGTTCTACCCCTGGAGCTCCCTTCCATGCCCCTATTTCAGGAACTCCCTGTGACTCGCCTCTGTCTCTCCCGGTGGCAGCAGCTCTCATTCCCTCTTCTGTCCCTATGCTTTCCACTTCTGCTCCATGATAGGGACTCTGTGTCCCCCTATAGCATGGTCCCCAAATCTCTCCCTAGTGGCAGGGTCTCTGTATGTGCCATCTTCCCTCAACATCAGGGGGTCTGTATGCTCTCCATTTTTTCCTCCCTCTATACCAGGGTCCCCCAGTCTTTCCCTTCCATGCCAGGGGACCACCTGGCAACCCTTTCCCCCACTCCTCCTTGCCTAGGGCTCTGTCTGCCTCACATTCCCCCCTTTCCCCCCATACCAAAATCCTCCAACTTTCTCCCGCCCTCCATACCAGGGTCCCCCATTCCTCTCCCAGGCCAGGGGCTGTGTGTATGTCTCATTCCCCTATTCTCCACACCATTGGCCCTCCCCCCTCCCCCCTCCCATTATTATTTGTCTGGGAGATAAATCATGTTAAACTCTCTACTGAGAGGATGAGAAGAGATGAGATGGGGTATTTTGTGCTGGAAGGAGCTAATAGGTGCCACCAACCAGTTGTTTGATCTATAGACAATTGCAGAGGTGCTTGAAGCTGCGGCTGTGCTGAGTTAGGGTTCCCAGGTGTCCGGTTTTCAACCAGAATACCCAGTCAAAAAGGAACCTGGCGGCTCCGTGGTCATTAAAAGTCCTGTTGGTGCAGGGTTGGCAGGCTCCATACCTGGCTACGTGTGGTTCCCGGGAAGCGGACAGCATGTCCCTCCAGCTCCTAGGCACAGGGGCAGCCATGGGGGCTCTGCACACTGCATCTGCCCCAAGTGCCAGCTCCACAGCTCCCATTGGCCTGGAACCATGGCCAGTGGGAGCTGTGGGGGCGGCACCTGCAGGCAGATCCGTGCACAGAGCCCCCATGGCTCCCCCTACGCCTAGGAGCCAAAGAGACATGCTGGCCGCTTCCCAGGAGTCACCTGAGGTAAGCACCACCAGGAGCCTGTACCCCTCACCGCCTCCCCAACCCCTGGCCCTAGCCTTGAGCCCCTTCCTGCACACAAACTCCCTCCCAGAGTTCGCACCCTCTCCTGCACCCCAACCCACAGCCGGAGCCCTCACCCTCACCCCCCCCCCCCCCCCCCCCCCCCCCTTTCTTCCCCACGCCCAGAGCCCCCTCCTGCATCCTAACCCCCTCATCCAGAGCCCGCACCCCCCAGCCAGAGCACTCACCCCCTCTTGCACCCCAACCCCCTGCCCCAGCCCGAAGTTCCCTCCCACACTCTGAATCTCTCGGACCCAACCCGGAGCCCCCTCCTGCACCCCAAACCCCTCATCCCGGCCCTACCTCAGAGCCCGCACCCCCAGCCGGAGCCCTCACCGCTCCCACACCCCAACCCCCTGCCCCAGCGTAGAGCCCCCTCCCGCCCCCTGAATCCCTCATTTCTGGCCCCACCCCGGAGCCCACACTCCCAGCCGGAGCCCTCATGCCCTCCCACACCCCAACCCCCTGCCCCAGTCCAGTGAAAATGAGCGAGTGAGTGAGGATAGAGAAGAGCAAGCAACAGAGGGGATGGAGTGAGCAGGGCCTCAGAGAAGGGGCAGGGCTTCAGGGAAGGGGCGGGACAAGGGTGTTTGGTTTTCTGCAATTAGAAAGTTGGCAATCCTATGCTAAGCAGATGGCAGGAGTTCCATGTTTTCCCCCATTTCCCCCACCCCTTTTCGGTTTTCTGATATTCCCCAATATCAATAGGATTCTGGCCATTGATTCTTAGAACAGTCCCTGACATTTTGGAATTGATTGGCTGCAGTGCTTAAAGTACCTGTAAGTAAGGCAATCAGACAGACGGACAAAAAAAAATCCCATTATATTGAGTGTAAGGCCTTTGCCAGCTTGGCCAACCAGTGCAAAGTGGGTGTAAAACATTGCCATTCTGATCTGGTAGCACCTAGAGCTTGTTATTTCATCACATGTTATTGTTATATACACACACTCAAGTTATATTTAAAGGAAACCCCCCCAAACTCAAATATTTTAAAATCAATTGTCTAGAACATTACTTTTTTTCACTTATCTGAACAACCAAAACTTGTAAATGGTTCTCATGTTTGACCTTATGAAGTGGTTAGAATATATGTACTGTGATTCATTGCATATCAAATGTCATGGATTTTTAAGATCTACACAGTGTTTGTTTATCCAATTTTAATTTAGTCTCTGCACTAAAGACTAAATTCACAAAGGAATTCAGACACCTAACTGCCAATTTAGGATTGTAAGTCTGACATTTAAGCACCACTAGCATTCACAAAACCCCTGTTTAGCTGCTCTCTAACCCTGGAGGTGCTTAAAGTCCCTAAGTGCCTATGTTGAATCACTGTTAAAGTCCTCAAGGGCCTTACATTTCAGTAATGGAGCATGTTCACAGCAGTCTGTCCTGACCCCACGCAGCAGCTTGGTGCCTAAGCCTCAGTGGAATTCACAAAATAGATGCTTCCCCACCTTTCTTGCTTTTGGGGCCTGATCCAATAAGTGTGCTCTGAGCAGGTGTAAACCTATACAAAATAGTCAGTGGTTAGCGCACTCACCAGGCTTTAGGTGGTTTAAGTCCCACCTCTGCATGATGTTGAAAAGGGAGTTGAACTTGGGTTTCCCATCTCTGAGGTGAGTGCCCTAACCACTGGACTATAGAGTCATTCTCACTCTTTCTCCAGTCCAGTGCATATTAAATTATCTACACACAGTGGATCAGCTTCAGCAGGAGAGACTGACAGAGCCCTGAATCCAGATCTCCTATATCCTGTTTCAGTGCTCTGACCACTGGGCCAAAGATGATTAGAGTGGTGGTGGCATTTCTTGCAAAAATTAGCTTAGGTGCCTAAATCCAGAAAAGGTCATGGCTGCGAATCCCAAGCAGAGATAGGCACCTCACCCGGGCCCAGAGTTAGCCACCTAACTCCCTTTGAGGGGCCTTGGACTCCACCCCTCTCATCAGCGTTTCCTACTAGCTAGCTCAGGTGGCTCCCCACTCAGTGTGCTGGCTTTTGTGAATCCCATTCTTAGGAGCCTAACTCTCCCTGTGCATAGGGAGCCTGGGATGCCTGTCTCAGGGTTGTGAATTCCATGAGGCAGCAGGACACCTAAAAGTTAGGTGTGGCACAGCTGAGTATTGCAGCGTCTAAGTCTCCACCTTACATTTAACTCCATGAATACTACACTTAGAGCAGTCTTTTCTGTTGCTATTCCAAACAGCTTCCATGAATGTCAGAAGGCCAGCTAGTGCTTTCGTTTACCTAGTGCAAACCCACTGATGCTGCTGCTGTGTAAATGAGGGCACAATTTGGCCCAGAGAATTATACAAATGGAATAAGCTAACCATATGGGTGCCACTTGTTCTGAAATGTCACTTTTATGTGAATGGGAAGCAAACCATTTTTAAAATCTCCTTTGATTCTACATAATAATTATGACAATCTCTGCCTCACTCCGTCCCACAAAAATAACCTCAGTGGAAGTCACACGAGAAAACTACGTTCAAGCATTTTAAATTGTTGCTGAGGGTCAGAAAATGTCCAGGTAATTCTGTGTAAAATGCACCACAGAGAATCACCAATTTGAAAAATTGGAGCACATACACTTTACCTTAATGCATCCCTTTGTGCCTGGGTACAGAGCAGACTCAGGTATGCCTCCTCCATTAATGTATTGGTTTTCTTTAATTATGCTTTTCTGTCACAACCTTTGTTATTTTTTAATAAGTAATACACTCCATACAGGATGAACACAACAAAGTACTTCTTAACTCTGACATTTTACTTCCAGAGATTCAAAAATAAGCCTGCCTTGTGTGTATCACTTCCATTAATTTTATGGGCATTTTTAAAGCCAACTCAAATGGACTTATTAATACTCTCCAGATTATCATGGAATCATAGAATATTAGGGTTAGAAGAGACCTCAGGAGGTAATCTAGTCCAACCCCCTGCTCAAAGCAGGACCAACACCAACTAAATTATCTCAGCCAGGTCTTTATCAAGCTGGGCCTTAAAAACCTCTAAGGATGGAGATTCCACCACCTCCCTAGGTAACCCATTCCAGTGCTTCACCACCCTCCTAATGAAATAGTGTTTCCTAATATCCAACCTAGACCTCCCCGACTGCAACTTGAGACCATTGCTTCTTGTTCTGTCATCTGCCACCACTGAGAACAGCCGAGCTCCATCCTCTTTGGAACCTCCGTTCAGGTAGTTGAACGCTGCTATCAAATCCCCCCTCACTCTTCTCTTCTGCAGACTAAACAAGCCCAGTTCCCTCAGCCTCTCCTTATAAGTCATGTGCTCCAGCCCCCTGATCATTTTTGTTGCCCTCCGCTGGACTCTCTACAATTTGTCCACATCCTTTCTGTAGTGGGGGGCCCAAGACTGGACGCAATACTCCAGATGTGGCCTCACCAGTGCCGAATAGAGGGGAATAATCGCTTCCCTCGATCTGCTGGCAATGCTCCTATTAATGCAGCCCAATATGCCTTTAGCTTTCTTGGCAACAAGGGCACACTGCTGACTCATATCCAGCTTCTCATCCACTGTAATCCCCAGGTTCTTTTCTGTAGAACTGCTGCTTAGCCAGTCCATCCCCAGCCTGTAGTACTGCATGGGATTCTTCCATCCTAAGTGCAGGACTCTGCACTTGTCCTTATTGAATCTCATCAGATTTCTTTTGGCCCAATCCTCTAATTTGTTTAGGTCACTCTGGACCCTATCCCTACTCTCCAGCATATCTGCCTCTCCCGCCAGTTTAGTGCCATCTGAGAACTTGCTGAGGGTGCAATCCATCCCATCATCCAGATCATTAATAAAGATGTTGAACAAAACCGGCCCCAGGACCGATCCCTGGGGCACTCCACTAGATACCGGCTGCCAACTAGACATCGAGCCATTGATCACTACCCGTTCAGCCCGACAATCTAGCCAGCTTTCTATCCACTTTATAGTCCATTCATCTAATCCATACTTTTTTAACTTGCTGGCAAGAATACTGTGGGAGACCGTATCAAAAGCTTTGCTAAAGTCAAGATATTTCACATCCACTGCTTTCCCCATATCCACAGAGCCAGTTATCTCA
>NW_020664444.1:20699116-20734476 GCF_002925995.2 Terrapene triunguis | reverse complement strand
GATGGGCACTATATTTGCCTTTTTTCAGTCGTCCGGGACCTCCCCTGATCGCCATGAGTTTTCAAAGATAATGGCCAGTGGCTCTACAAACACATCAACCAATTCCCTCAGCACCCTCGGATGCATTAGATCTGGACCCATGGACTCGTGCATGTCCAGCTTTTCTAAATAGTCCTTAACCTGTTCTTTCACCACTGAGGGCTGCTCACCTCCTTCCCATACTGTGTTGTCCAGACAGCAGCATGGGAGCTGACCTTGTCTGCTGCTTTAAATGGCAAAATATGAACAGTTACACTGCACTCCTATAGCACCTGGCAAGCTCCAGGAATGGGGCATGTATGCACAATATCAAGCTCCCATGAGCAAGTATGTAACTGCCTATCCATGTAGGTTAAGTGCTTTGCTTACATGGGGCCTGATTATGCAACTCTTACTCCTGTTAGTATAGGTCCATTTAATAAGTACTATATCCCAGTAAGCGTTGCAAAACTGAAGACTGGCTTTTCATTCAGCAAGGTACTTGAAGTTTCAATGGGACTACTCCTGTTCTTAACATTAAGCATGTGCTTAAGTATGTCACTAAACAGAAGCTATGGATGACAGCCCTCCTGGTATTAAAAGATGATCTCCTCGTGGCAATGGGTAGAATCCATATATCAGTGCATTCTACTCAATTTTTTTTATATAGGAGCTGCAACAAGGAGCTGCAGATCTGTTTGCTTGAGATAATTGGAGTAGCACTACAATGGCTCAAATTACTCCTTCTTAATAAGACCCATAGAATAGTGCTGGGCATCTATTCCTCTTCCCCAAAAGTCCTTTCCTTCAAAGTCCCACAGAAATCTATCCTATGCCTTATTTACAGGATTCTACATGGAGAGTTGGAGAGGACCTCTCCTGCCAGCAACACGCCGATGGCGTTCAGGAATGTTTCACATTTTCCACGCATGCAATTTATGTCTTTACAAGGATGTCACAAAGTCTTCAAGAGATCAGATCCTGGATTAAGAGCATCTGGGATGGAAATGTTGGTCAGAAAGGGGAAAATTCTACAGAGAACTAACTAAATTGCTGCCTCATGTTCACCAAGATGGGGTCCTGCCAATCATTAGGCGGGCCAGACAATCAGTTAAAATCAGATGCCACTTTCTACCTCTATTAGGAGGTTTTGTGCTAGGAAACGTCCGCTTCCTCCCAGAAGAGGATTTGACCACTGTTCCATATATGCAAGACCTTCCACTGGATTACTACATCTTGCACTCTAGTTGGTGCTGAAGGTGTCAGCAATGCAGAAGATCCAGCTGATGCAGAATGTGGATTCTTCAATGAGATGCATTTCCAAGAACATAGCACCATGTGCTCTGATTCCTCCACTGCCTTCCAGTCTGCTTCCTTTGCCAGTTCAAGGCTGTGATCTTCAAAGCCATCAGCACGTCAGGATCTGGCTAAATCAGCAACTACATCTCCATGCATGACCTTGCCAAGACAGCAGTGCTCCTGTCGGGCAATGTAGTTGACAAAACACAAGTTGAAATGTGTGAGATCCAGAGATGGGGTTTGGCTACAGAATGGGCTTCCAGAGTCTGACCACCTTTAAAGCACATGGTAAGACCTTTCTCATTGATAAAGCTTTCTCAACATGATGGGAATTATATATAATACCCCAAGCAAAGTTCACTATAACTATGGAGAGGAGACAAGTCTCAGTTACTATGGTGATGAGTGCCAGTACAAAACTCTGAGATAGATGGATAGAAGAACAAAAGACTCCAGGTCACTATGTAGATATAATTGAACTGTGCAATGCTGAAACACTACAACGATGGGTTCTGTAGAAAACAGTAAAATACAAAGATATAATTAGCAAAGTACCAGACCCAATGCTGGCATACCTGGGTGCTGTAATGTCCTTCTCTATACTAATTCTCTTTGTAGTGTAGAAAAGACTGCATAGGCTCAGTGAAGCATCAGAGAAGGTCCCAGAGAACTGGACAGTCATTGAAGAAGGATCACAAAGGTCAGGGGTTTATTGTTAAGGGCTACAGGAAAATTTCTTATTTACAAAAATGTCTGCAGGAGCATTGGAGATGTTCGTGAAGAACAAGATGGCATCAGAAAGGGCATGGAGGGGGAGCAACAGAGCAGGTCAGCTACTGCCAAAAGGAGCAATGAAGAGAGCCATTAGGGAGGACCAGCCATAGGAATAATAGAGGGGTAGAGGTCCAAAAGGGTATTGACCACCAGTCGGTGACTGAATATTGGTGAGGTTACAAAAGTGGGGGGAAAGGTAATGATGGGGCTGGGAGACTAAACAGGACACTGTATTTACTAAGAAGATTAAACCAAAGATTTCATGAATGGTTAAAAGGGGCTAATTCTAACCATCAGGGTCTACACATCCTCCTACCCTATAATTGTGATTTAGTGCATAAATTATCCTCCATATAGATGCAGTGAAGCTGCCTTACTGTCAGCTACATTTCTAACATTTTGTTTTTTCATGCAATGTTTCAAGCTACTTATTTGTTTCACTTCCCCTGGCTCAAATAGTCTTGTATTTCCTGTAGCACAACTGCTGTGACAGTGACCACATACTCTGGGCAGCATTATATGCTTGACTAGCTTCCTACCATTCAAGTCCCACCAAATGTATTTTCTTCAGACTACACACAGCAAGATTCATAGCTGCTGTAACAAAGCAAAGGGAGGATGGGCTCGAGCTCACTGAACACAGTGATACAGCTTGACATTCTGCTATAGTTACTGGCAAACCTCCACGAGGCAAATTGTAGCTTTATTGTGCCCACAAGCACAAGAAACATATTAAATGCTGGTCCAGAGAAAACCATTCTTCTACCAAGGGGATAGTGAGTCTGTAAGAGAGCTGCTTCTGATTATACTGTATGGTCCAAATTTATCCCCGGATGTAACTCATTTATTGTCAATGGAGTTAGTTCCACGAGAGGGCTGGCTTTTGGAATAAAGCACAGGACTGGGAGTCTGAAATTCTGTGTCCTATTCCTAATTCTGCTGTTGGTTTCCTACATAATATGGATTTGTAAAGTTGATCAGAAAGATTTTGATTGCCTGGCCTCCCTTCCCCACCTGCTCTGGAGAGTCTAGCGCTAAAGCTAACCATATTTAACCCTTGCATTCAGGGGAACACCAGGACCATATTGTACCTGGCCCTGAACTGGGGTAAGGAGGGCACAGAGGACAAAAAAAAGACACCCCTTTCCCCACACACACAATTACACACCAATGCAAGGGGGAAGCACAATATGAAATTTAATTTAGTGCTGGTTCTAGCCTCTCCATTGAGGGCGGGGAGAGCTTGGCGCTATTGCTTTGCCCATTCTGCTCTCTTCGGTGACTGTGTTTCACCAGCCACTATCCAGAGCTCCTGCAAGCATTGTGTCTGCTACAGAAAAGCAGGTAGTAATGGCCAGAGAGGCAGCATAGCCAAGTGATAGCTTGGCGATAGCTAAGGGTCTGGCCCCATGGAGTTTTCTCTCCTTTCCGTTTTCATGCCTGCCAGCTAACAGCATCATCCACTTATTGTGATGAACTTAATGTTTAAAATTAAATACAACACACCATGCTTTTTTATTTCCATTCCACCAAGTTACAAAATATGGAGAACAGCAGGAGTAGAAAGTACCTTACCCCCCTGACCTACCACAGTTCAGGAGCTCTCAACTATTCACTTAAGGGACTGCCAGCCCCTTAACACTTCTGAACAATGCCAAGGTTGGGACCAAGAGAATAATGAAGATTTAAAACCTCTTCCTAAGCAGTTTGTAATCTCTAATATAATGGAGTTCAGTACTTATTGGAAACCTCAGAGAGACGACTCCTCACATGGAAGAGTTTTTAATAAAGCCATTAACTTTGCAAGTAAAGTGAGGGCCCCTCATGAGTGTCCTTACTCCCAATTAACTTCTTTGTTCAAACAGTATCTAAAGATATTTTTAAAAATATGCTGAGTCTGGATGTGTAACTGACAAGGAAAGCGAGACATAGAAATGTGTTGAAATGAACAGCCACTTGCATTTCAAAAGTGTTTAACCTTACTCTGAAATTACACGTTATTAAATAAACCATTCCTGATGGAGACATCAACATGTAATAGGCAGCTGCTGTGGGAATTCCTGCAGCCCTATGAAATAAGAACAAAAATCTACCACACTTCTATAATTAATTTATTACCTTCCAGTTTTAAACACCTTTAAAATTCAGCATGGATCTCTTTCCAAGAATGATGATGTACAGTAGTTGCATAATATCCATTGAATGCTGCATTGCTAACAGTAGAAAGTTTTCAGAGTAGCAGCCGTGTTAGTCTGTATCCGCAAAAATAACAGGAGTACTTGTGGCACCTTAGAGACTAACAAATTTATTAGAGCATAAGCTTTCGTGGGCTACAACCCACTTCTTCGGATGTTTACTGTCCTCTTTTGCAATGTGCTGCATCTAACATAATAAGAACTTAAGAATGGCCTTACTGGTCACACCAATGGTCCATCTAGCCCAGTATCCTGTCTTCTGACAGGAGCCAGCACCAGATGCTTCAGAGGGAATGAACAGAATATGGCAATTTATCGCGTGATCCAACCTCTGTCTTCCAGTCCCAGCTTTTGGCAGTCAGAGGTTCTGGTAGTTTTTAACTTCTCTAAAACTACATTCAGCAAATGTCTTCTCTTGAGCTAAAATCTTTTTTCAAGCTGATTGAAGATGAAATTCAGAGTGAACAATTATTTTTCATGTAAAACTGAACTTCAGTTTAGGAATTGTACAAAAGAGACTGAAAAGACCTAAAACAAAATGTAAGTGTCTTACTTTGGATTTGTTCATGAAAATTTAATGCACATAATACTGAAAATGCATTTAATATGATTTTCACTCATCTATATTAAAGGGCCAATTTTCTCAGTTTCATTTTCTGTACTAGTTCTATACCTGTTATTGTTTTATTCTCGGGTAATTAACTACCTCCCTGTTTGGATTTGGCTATATTTTTTTTAACACAAATCTTTTGTGGAGGAGAATGCATTGGTCAGGAGAGCATATTCATTGTTTGCAGGGGTTTTTAAGGTTTGGGATTTTATTCAGGACTGTGAAGCCTAGAAGCATAATAATGTCAGAGAGATACCAGTATTTTAATAACTTACAGAGATGGCTGTAAAATTGAGCATAGCATAAATAATAATTACCTTCTATTGGTATTCCTTCTGCCAATGAATCATTTGCATTTTCTTGGGCAAAAAGGAGAAAAATCACTTTTCTGCTTCTGTATCCCATACCATGAAAGTAAATTGTCAAGTTGCTATATGTAGTGACATGTACAGGTCCTGATCCAAAGTAATCCAGGAAGTTTCATTCTTGAGTGTCTGCTCTTCTTTATAAGAAGAACATCCGAAGTATGGGAAGGTCTGATGTCTAGTAGTTAGAATGGAGGAATGGGAGTTGGACGCCTGAGTTCTTGTCCTAGCTCTGATACTCACCAACTTGGGTAAATCATTTAGGGTGGAATCTTGACTCAATTGAAGTCAATGGGAATTTTGCCATGATTTCACCCAAACTCTCTGTCCCTCAATATACTCACCTGTAAAATTGATACCTGTTTCACAGGTGTGTTGGGATGATTAATATGTTAATATTTGTACAGTGCTTTGAAGATGCATATTAACTGTTGTACATTGTGAAGGAATAGAGGAAGGGAAAAGTTAAAACTGTAGGACTTCATATGCAACAGATCTAAGGGTCTGAAAAATTCAAACTACTGATCAGAAATTGTCTCACCTGTACTGAGCTAAGCTACTGTGAAGCCTTTCAGGGAAGTGATACAAAAAAAGACAGAATATAATCCTGTGCTCCTTCACTGCTGTAAAAAGTGACCTGGCACACAAATAATTATTTGGATCTGCTTGTGATACCAACAATTCATTGTTTGTAAAGGGAAAAAGAAAGAACTGGTAACATTGTAGGCTAGATTTAGCTTTCCTAAGAATGTATAAATTGTAACACAAACACAATTATTACTTGCTTTATTAAGGCAGTGCCAACCATTTGGTTTTGCTGCAATAACTTTTTAAATAAATACTTTCTGGAGCCCACTTTCTGATATGCCCCTCATTTACACCAGTGCAAATCAGGAGCAGCTCCACTGATGTAAATGGAGTTACACTAGTGTGAAACCAGTGTAAGTGAAAAGATATTTGGGGCCAGCATTTTTGTGATGTATTTCTGGAGCAATGAAAAGCAACAGAGAGTCCTGTGGCACCTTTAAGACTAACAGATGTATTGGAGCATAAGCTTTCGTGGGTGAATGCCCACTTCGTTGGATGCTTATGCTCCAATACATCTGTTAGTCTTAAAGGTGCCACAGGACTCTCTGTTGCTTTTTACAGATCCAGACTAACACAGCTACCCCTCTGATACTTGGAGCAATGAAGTGACTTGTACTTGTACTTATGCCAAAGACAATGGACCAGGTTCTCAGATCATGTGAATTAGTGTAGAGAAACCAATGGAGCTAAACTGATATGTGCCATGCAAAGATCTGGCCATAGTTTTCAATAAAATGCTAATCATTTAAGTGTAATATGAAAGAAGCCCAGAATTGGAATGGGGCTGAGAAGGTTTCCCCCTTCACTGTCTTCTAAGACAGTGGTCTCCAAAGTGGGGTGCACAAGAGGATCCTTGGGGGTGCACGGCAGGAGGAGCGCTTTTTTTTCCCCTTCGTCTGAGCAGCTTTTTTTTTTTGCTTTAGCAAAAATGGTAGAACCAGCGCGGCAGGGGGTGCGTGCTCAAAAATTTTTTACTGATAGGGGTGCGTGATCAAAAAAGTTTGGAGACCACTGTTCTAAGAAGCAGAAATGACTAATTCTGATATTTATTGTAGCCAAGAAGTTGGGAGGTTTGTTTCTCATGATATTCAGACAGCTGACAACTTGCTTCACATGTCTTCACTTTGAATTAACTTAACATGTCCACATGCAACATCAAATTCATGCAGTGTGAATATTCAGAAGTCAAACAGCCTCCTAGAACAACTGCTCCAGTTGTTGTATGCTGTACATATCAGGCCAGATCTTCAACTGGCATGAATCTGCAAACTCGTTACTATGCTAATTCACAACAGTTGAGCATCACAGTTCAAGGCTAGCTGCACTTCTGACTCCTTCAGTGGGGTCTCCCTGGTGCACCTCACCCAGGTTTTAGGCCACAAGCCTTTACTTCCTTGGGGTAGAATCTTGCAGTTCTTCCACTTGTAGACTGGGTTCCCAGGCATGGACGGCAGGTATAATAGGCCAAAGGAGGCTAAGCCTCCCCGGCGCAGCCACCGCCAACCTGCCGCAGGATGCCTGGGCTGTGTTGGCCCCACCTGTCCTTTGCTTCTTCCAGTTCCTGCTCTGCCCCTTCCCTAAGGCCCCCGCCACTGCCTGGTGTGTCCCACCTCTCTTCCACTCCATGTCCCCCCTCCAGAGGTCCCCACCACCCGTTGTGTCCCTTCTCTCCTTCACCACCCGCCGCTCCCCGAGTCTCACCTCCCACCCCGTCCCGTACCAGACACTCCTCCTCTCTCCCCCACCTGCCGCAACCCTCCTCAGCTCCCTCTCCTCGGAAGCTGGTGAGGGCTCAGCTCTGGCCAGTGGCCTGAGGCTCAGGGCTCGGGCCGGCTGATGGCTCAGGGTGGCACTTGAGCCTGGGGTCGGGTTGGGCTGGCCCAGGCCAGGGGTTGGGGTGGTTTGGCCAGAGCTCCTCTGGTTGTGGGGGGGGTGGAAGGGGCGGGGTAGTGGCAGGGCCTTGAGTGGAAGGCTCAGGGGTGGAGGTTTGCCTCCTCAAAGGGTGGTTTCACCCACCACCCATGTTCCCAGGCTACAGCATCCTGTGTACCAACTATGATTGCTCATTAGTCCTGACTGGATCCAGCTGCTTGCAAGTCTTCCCTTCATGAGCTGTGAGCATTGTGAATACAGAAACTCAACACAGCCTTTTCAAACAAGTATTGTTTAATCTGAATAGCAGTTTTAACATAAACTATTTACACACATAACTGTTTTACCCAGTGTTTAGGAACCTCTGGGAATTTGGGTTCAATCTGCTCCCCCCCCCCCCCCCGCATATACTTCAGGGGCACAGGCTTTTATTAATTCCAACTTTCTTTCTTTCAGTTTCCCACCTGCTAGCCCTCCCTCCTGGGGTCACCAGCCAGATAGCTGACCTTGGTTTGGTGGAGGCAAAACTTCAAAGGAATTAACACCTGCATTGTCCCTAAGTACTGTTAATGGAGGACTATCAGAATGTTTGCCACTTTCCTGTCTATGTGTAAACCATCTCATGCCTGAATTAACCCCTAATAATCATATAACAAAAAGACACCAACAGTTAACAAACAGATGGGCATATAATATTCATCACATCCTTCACACTGAGTAACTGGCTCTTTGTCCTTTCTCTTCCAACATATTTTGTCACTTTTTGAAACTGACAGTACCTCCCTATGATAATACTACTGTCAATTACAACCACAAAGTGTCAGGTGTATTTCTGTAGACACTGGAAAATAATTTCAGATTACATTACCACATTAATCGAAATGGCATTTAATGGATACAAGAGAGCAGAATGAAACTAGCAGTTTTCTAACAAAATTCAGGTGTATTGAATAAGAAGAGTCACTGGAATTTCCATTTAACATTTAGGATAATAATAGAACTTTTTGTCTTGGACTGACAGTGATTAAAAAGAAAAAATGAAACAAGATAATATGTGTGGGAAGCCTCTGTGAAAATTTTTTCAAGAACAGTTGATCCTTACCTAAAGATAACCCTCATAATTCTAGAAAGGTCAGTGTTTGAATGGATTATCTGATGCACACAGTAAATGTTGGCCATGACTTTTCCCCAATATGACTGAAGTGGTGCGTTATTGCATATGGGATTTGGTGTTTTTGTTTTGTTTTTCTTCTGTCTTCAGTACTCCTTTATTTCCCTTCTGTGCCCATTTAAAGTTGTCCTGCATCCAACACATACACATGCACATATGTACTGGTGTGTGAATGCTGCTAGAGTACCTTTGTCTGTGCCAGTAATCCATGTATATGAGATTTGCTTTTGTCTAAGTTATATAGAAAGGGTCACGCTGTCTGAGTTTCTTTGAAAACTCCAGGGAGCAAACCATTTGAAAATAGGGTCCTTGCTATTAGACATGAGGCTGAGACAAGACACCTGCATTTGGACAACTCTGAACTGTATGTGAAGCAAAAAAATAAAAAGACAAGCCTGCAACTTTATAAAAACACATTGCAAAAAGTAAACAAGCGAGGCTTAGGTAAGGGTATTCAGTAAGTAAGCTATGAACTGGCAGCCAGCCAAACAGATGAAGTAGAAAACTGTTAGGATTTTCTCTGCCCATAAGCACTGTAAATGGCTAGACTAATTTATTTATTTGAAATTTGTCGCTACTCCTTGCAAGCCACAGAGAAAAGATGGACCTTGCAGTGTGCCCTGAGTTTCACAAACTTGGCCTGTCGTACAGCAAGGCCCTGCTTCAAGAAAGCATCCCTGTTTAGGACAGCACTTAAGCACGTTCTTTAGTCCCATTGGCTTCAACTGGGCTTACATACATGCTTAAATGCTGTCCTGAATAGAGATGGTGCAAGCACATGATTTGGGTTATGTCTGCACTACAAAGCTGCATCTGTAGTGCCGTGGTATAGATGCTTCCTGCATCAATGGATGGGGTTCTTCCCTTGATGGAGTTAATTCACCTCTTCGAAAGGTAGTACCTAGGGTGACAGAAGAATTCTTCCATTGAACTAACTGCATCTCCAGCGAGGATTAGGCCGACCTAACAATATTGCACAGGATGCAAAATTGTTCACAGCCCTGATCTATGTAGCTAGGTTGATCTCATTTTTAGGTGTAGACCAGGCCTAAATTCTTTGCTGAATCTGGGCCCAATGTGAGGCACAGTATAATCTCATTTGAATAGCAATGAGTACTCTATCAAAGCAAGTTAATGTTTGTAATATTCCTTTGACCATATATTCCAACCTGCCTCTTCTTCGTTTCCTATCTTAGCTAGCCAGAGAGCTGCAGGAGCACTAAGCTTTTAATAACACAAAATGGTCACTAAGAATTTTTTTGCTAGAACCCACTCTGGAAATTAAGTAAGTGTAATTGTGACACGTGTGTACTGGTACTGTAAATCAGGTGTAATGGTGTGGGAGACACTCAGAGGGCCATTAGCAAGTAGCAATGTGAAGTATGTACTCCTTATACACAGTTTTCTGTGTGAAACAGTAATGAAATATTCAGGATTTTGCATTTGGTGGACTTCAGTTTTACTGTGACTATTACAACATCTCCATATCTGTTTGCAATGTCTTTATGAAGTTGTAATGAGTGTTTTTGTTTCAAGGCAATGCTGCCCTGTTTTGTGATGCAACTCAACAAAGAAATGTCTTTTTTAATACAAACAAATCCTTAAGAACTAGTAAAAATATTTTGTAATTGGTGAATTGTCCATGATTTAATGGAGCCCTCATTATGCCCTCCATGCCTCTTCCTAGTATAATACTGTAGGATAGAATCTAATAATTGTTTTATGAACTGGTCATTAGTTTTCAGTTTGCTTATTGGATGCCATAAAGGAAAATTTTCTTCTTGTCACCTCATACCACTGCTCCTGACTTGTGATCCCACTTCAGCAGTCTGTCCCTATTCTGCAAAGCACTTAAGCACATGCTTAACTTTAGGCAGATGCTGAAGTCCTTTTGACTTCAGTGGGACTTAAGCACATGCTTAAGTGTTTGCTGAATTGGGACCTGTATGCACAATGCTGTTAGCGCTGTGCTGCTCCTCCCTTCCATCCTAGGTACAGTTGATGAGGAGTGGTGTGAAGCTGGCAGGTGGTCTGGAAACCAGAAGTAGCTTGAAATTAATAACCATATTTTTAAGAGCAATGGAAGGACAATTTAAACAAAAAGTTTATCACTACTTTTATTGGTAATGTTAACTGAAACTGAAACCTGAAATTCTTATTAACATATAGGAATGCATTCTGGAGTCATTCTGGATTTCTATACCAGAATGCAGTCATTGTCTCGTTGTGTGACATTGGGCATGTCACTTCACCCCAACTGATCTCTATTCAGGACACCATGTAAGTCCCATTGATTTCGAAGTTTAGCATGTGTTTAAGCACCTGCTTAAATTCTTTCCTGAACTGGAGCTTGTATTTCTATGTCCTGATTTGTAAAATGAGAATGATAATGCATGTCTTTGCATGTGAAGGTCTAAAATTGTTTTACTAAGTATTACTATTTATTTTCTTTTTTTTTACATAACACTCGAAAAGTTAACATTTGATCGGAAACATTTTGATTGTAGTTTTTACTAGTTTTTTGCTTTTACAGACAATCAACAGACTCCCACTACCCTTGCCTCCTAAAAACTATTTTGTTATATTTTAGCCCAGAATTCTGAAAACAATTCTGACGGTGTTAGTCACAATATTGCAATGCATTGGATGCGTTGGCCACATTAGTCATATCATGCTGTATTGTATCTGATAATGTTCCATAATGTGACTTCCTGTGTGCCTGATTCAATGTATCATCCAGGGAATCTGAACATAAAAATCTTTTTCTATAAATGAGGATTAAAAAAAATCTTATTTTGAAAAATACAAAAGAGGCTTTATATTTTTTTCATAGATTTTCAATTATTATTTGAGTGTACTGTTACCAGCAATAGTTTTTTTTCTTCTTCCAGAGAAAAGGGATGTAGGTAGCTAAACTCCAGCAAATTCTTCTGCATCCTTCATTAACTTCATTGCCTCCACATCTTTAAGTATTTAAGTGCTGTCATTCATTCAGATTTTGACAAATACAGTTTTGAGACAGCATCTGATTTGACTTCTTATTTTAAAATATATTCACTTACTAAGAACAGCCAAGATTGAGTTTTCTGATCAGCTGGGATTCTTCAGAGATATTTTGCCAATAACTCATTTGCCTTGGGTTGGACAAATACTAGAATTCCACTTCCAGGGGAAAAAAGCCATCAGTTCAGCTCTTCATCACTGTATGACAACTGCAATAGACCCAGACCAGTTGGGAACAGCAGAGTAGCAGAAGGGAGATATACTGGCCACTGGATAAGTAGTTTTCTGTTCCCTGAGTGACCAGAGCAGGGGCTGCTCCAGGCTAATAGACCACCTGACTCCAATTAATCTGCTAAGAGTCAGGTGAGGCAGTTAAGCACCTGACTCTAATTAAGGCCCCTCTGATGCTATAAAAGGGCTCACTCCAGTCAAGCCAGGGGGAGCCAGGGAATGGAAGTGTGTGTGAGGAACTGGGAGCAAGAGGTGTGTAAGAAGCCGAGAGTGAGTAGGCGTACTGCTGGAGGACTGAGAAGTACAAGTGTTATCAGACATCAGGAGGAAGGTCCGGTGGTGAGGGCAAAGAAGGTGTTGGGAGGAGGCCATGGGGAAGTAGCCCAGGGAGTTGTAGGTGTCGTGCAACTGTACCAGCAGACACTCTAAACAGCTGCAGTCCACAGGGCCCTGGGCTGGAACCCGGAATAGAGGGCGGCCCGGATTCCCCCCATACCTCCCAACTCCTGATCAAACACAGGGGGAATTGACCTGGACTATAGCTTCTACTAGAGGGGAAGGTCTCTGGACTGTTTCCTGACCCACAGGGTGAATCTGTGAAGCGAGGAAATCCGCCAATAAGCGCAGGACCCACCAAGGTAGAGGAGGAACTTTGTCACACAACATTCCTATCTCCTTCCAGAAAACACTTTCCTTTTGGATAGGACCTATTATTCAAGATGGCTGCAAGCACTAGTTTGGAAGTTCCATAGATATACATGACTTGTCAGTTGGCCAGCTGCATTCAGAAGTACCCAGAATGTACCCAGGCTGTTTCTGCCAAACTCTAGGTGTTACTGTATCAGTGTATAACCACGACCAGTTATTGTTTTCACCTGTGGTTCTTCAGTGAATTCAATAGCATAGATAAACTATATAAGTTGCAAGCAGCTGGCCATTATTAACATTCACAAAATGCAGAGCAGTATTTTAAAATAGAGCTACTGTTGGCAGCAGGCTTATTTATAAGTGATGAAATATTAAAATCCATATAAGTCCTATGGATTGAATATGGTAGTGATAAATGTACACTGTTGTTATGGTGAGTGGCTAGTAACAATCAATCCATTATATCATTGATTGGTCTTGCATTTACCACTAGTGCCTTAATGGCCATTCCCACTGTAGCCCTTGTCTCTACATTAGTTATGAATGGGCAGCCTACTCCTTTTCTCCCATTCATGTGTCTGCACGCTCACTAGAGTGGAGTTTTGGCTGATCCAACCCTCAGTCTCATGCAAGCTGGCAATTTTAGGATTAGCAGCTCCCCAACTTCCTTTATGGGTAAGAGCCTGCTTAACTGAATGGGAGGCAGGCAACAATGAAGCACACAGATCTGACCATTAGTTCATCAAGCTAAGGGACAGAACAAAAAGCTAATACATTCTGGTGATTTGTTAATTGCTTGAAAATATCGAGGAGCGCTATACTATGTGAACAATATGTGCTGCTAGCTTCTTCTACCTAGTCCTCAATACATCTGTATTCTCAAATCTCTGCTTGTACCTTGTAACATCTCTGACATACAGAGAAAAATGGGGGGGCATTCTAGGAAATAACTCTATTAAGGCTTTTTAACAAACCACAAGAGCACAAAAATCCTTTCAGGTCTCCACCGGATTCTCCTCAACTCATCCATCAACCTATACAGAACAGCAACATAATTTATTCTGCTTTCCTTCTCTTTGCCATGGAATCTCCTCATGTCAGAATACCGTGGGCAAATATGGGTCAGATGAATCCCTGTCCAAGGAAAGCTAGGGGCTGGTAGGGAACAGCAAGTAGCAATGCAGAGTCAAGGGGTCTTGCAGATCCCTGCAATCTGTAGGTTTAGAAGTGGGGGACATCCTGTTGCTAACACATAGTGTGGAGGGAGGGAAACTTTGCACCTAGTGGAAAAATTAGTTGCAAATTCATGAGTACAAACTGGAAACTCCCTGAGTTTTCCCATGAGGATGAGTGCTTGTTTTTCCCACTTAGAGGAGCAGCAGGACTAATATCTCTGTTTTAAAGTTTGTTCCTCCTTGCCCGACCCCCTTTTGTTGTCTCCTAGGCTAGGGCTGGCTGGAAAACAAGCATTCTTGTTTGCCAAAAAATTTGAGAGTTCAGAAATTGATTTTGTTCCACACTGGAACAAAACTGAGACTTTTCACATTCTTCACAAAAAACAAACCAACAGCAACAAAATATGAGAGAGAGAGCCCCATCCCACCAGAAGAGCCAATAGATGGGACACTCACCTGGGATGTGGGAGGCCCAGGTACATGTCCCTGTTCTGGTCCAATAAATATTTAAGAAGCTCTGACTCAGAGCAGGTCTTCCACATTCTCTCTCTCTCTCTCTCTCTCTCTTTCTCGCTTTATTTTTTTTAAACAATTTTTACTTGACTGCCACTACCACAACCACCTGAAATTCCATCCTGCACTTGAGAAACCACCTTGATGAGAATTTTGTTGAATCTGATACGTTTCCATTAAAAGTTTGTTTCATCAGAGAATTCCCAACCAGCTCTACTCCTAGCCTTCTATTCTGTCTTTGTCTGATGACGACTTTGCAGGGCCGGGACCATGCCTTTTTATTTTTTATCTCTGTTAAAGCATCACACAGAGATATGGTAGTATATAAATATTCATGAATATTACAGCAGAACCAGAAAAAGAATAAGCTATGCTTGCATAATAACAATGGACACACCCAGAGTGTCCCCCTATAGTTATGGCCAGATTTTCCAAAAAGCTCAACTGCCAATACTCCCCATTTAGACACCTAAATAAAATGGTGGGATTTTCAGAAGTATTAAGGCCCCTACAGCGTCCATTGTCCTCAATGACAGCTGAAAATCTGGCCACTTTATTTAAGTGCCTAAATGGGAGCTGAGCTGTTTGGAATATCTGGATCTTTACTTGGTAGAGATGCATCCCAAGAAATTTTTTTTACCCAAAATAGAAGGTTAAAGTTGAGTCTTATTCAGGTAAATGAGCTCTTGAAGTTAATACTTCAGTGCTTGAAATTGCTGCAGCCAGCTGCAAGACGCGTAACAGTTCTTTTAAATCATCACCGCTGTCAGTTTGAAAATGCCATGGTGTAAAGTTTACAAGCTCTTTCTGTTAGAAAGTCAAGCACTAGAGCTACTCTAAAAGAACTGTCAGCACTCTGTTCCATTATCAAACTTTTCCTGTAGCATTAGAAGGATGTTAATATCCTAGCTGTTTTGAATCATATTGCACTGAAATTGCTACACAGATTGTCAGCAGAGATGGAGTTTATATTTATTTTTTACAAAACAATGTCCAAGCACTTTTGATCTAGTGCTTGATTTTAAAATATAAAATTCTCAGAGTTGCAGGTGTTTTCCTGCCTTCTAGATTAAAAACAGTTACAATATGTCAGATGACACCAGGGCCGGCTCTAACTTTTTTGCTGCCCCAAGCAGCAAAAAAAAGCACCGCCCTCCGAGCCCCCCCCCCCCCCCCCGCCCCCCCACCCCCCCCCCCCCCCCCCCCCCCCCCCGAGTGCTGCGCCGCCGGAACCCCCCCCGTGCGCCGCGCTGCCGGAGCCCACCCCCCCTGCCAAGCGCCGCACCGCCCCGCCTGAACCCCCCCCCCCGAGCGCCGCGCCCCCCGCGGAATGCCGCGCCACGCTGCCCCCGCCACCCCAAGATTGGCCACCCCTTACCAGGTGCCGCCCCAAGCATGTGCTTGGTTGCCTGGTGCCTGGAGCCGGCCCTGGATGACACACTGCAATCAGCTGGAAAATGAAATGCAGTCATAGATTTGGTGCTTGGAAATCATCCAGATATTCAGATTTGAAAACACTCTCAGTAGAAACCTTGTAATGCATTGTGAACCTTGATAGGTGCAGTACTTACTCCTTGTTTTTCATGGTAGCATATCCTGGATATTTCAGACTGCATCATGGAATATCTTGATGCTGCTATCATCTAAGATGATCTATTTATTCATTTGATGAACCTGGCTTTACCCGTAACATTATTATGTAATTACCAGCCCTGTATGACTATGTAAGACTGTGCTTTCTGTGTAATAAATCTTGGCATATTTACTTTCACAATGGTCGGTAATAAGTAGTAATGTTTTATTGAAATGACTGGAATGTTTGATTTCAATGAAACTTTGTATAACAGTACATAATACAGAGTGCTAGCATGCTAGTCGTGCTGCTACAGAAAAAAAACCCCATCCATTGTAGGAGTACTTAGTAAAGGGCCTGGAAATAATAACAATTCTAGACTGAGATAACAAGATGATCAGCGAGTTATCTTAAGTGCCGATACACAAATGCAAGAAGCCTTGGAAACAAGCAGGGAGAACTGGAAGTCCTGGCACAGTCAAGGAATTATGATGTCATTGGAATAACAGAGACTTGGTGGGATAACTCACATGACTGGAGTACTGTCATGGATGGATATAAACTGTTCAGGAAGGACAGGCAGGGCAGAAAAGGTGGGGGAGTTGCACTGTATGTAAGAGAGCAGTATGACTGCTCAGAGTTCCGGTATGAAACTGCAGAAAAACCTGAGAGTCTCTGGATTAAGTTTAGAAGTGTGAGCAACAAGGGTGATGTCATGGTAGGAGTCTGCTATAGACCACCAGACCAGGAGGATGAGGTGGACGAGGCTTTCTTCCAGCAACTAACAGAAGTTACTAGATCACAGGCCCTGGTTCTCATGGGAGACTTCAATCACCCTGATATCTGTTGGGAGAGCAATACAGCGGTGCACAGACAATCCAGGAAGTTTTTGGAAAGTGTAGGGGACAATTTCCTGGTGCAACTGCTGGAGGAACCAACTAGGGGCAGAGCTCTTCTTGACCTGCTGCTCACAAACAGGGAAGAATTAGTAGGGGAAGCAAAAGTGGATGGGAACCTGGGAGGCAGTGACCATGAGATGGTCAAGTTCAGGATCTTGACACAAGGAAGAAAGGAGAGCAGCAGAATATGGACCCTGGACTTCAGAAAAGCAGACTTTGACTCCCTCAGGGAACTGATGGGCAGGATCCCCTGGGAGAATAACATCATGGGGAAAGGAGTCCAGGAGAGCTGGCTGTATTTTAAAGAATCCTTATTGCGGTTGCAGGAACAAACCATCCCGATGTGTAGAAAGAATAGTAAATATGGCAGGTGACCAGCTTGGCTTAACAGTGAAATCCTTGCTGATCTTAAACACAAAAAAGAAGCTTACAAGAAGTGGAAGATTGGACAAATGACCAGGGAGGAGTATAAAAATATTGTTCAGGCATGCAGGAGTGACATCAGAAAGGCCAAATCACACTTGGAGTTGCAGCTAGCAAGAGATGTTAAGAGTAACAAGAAGGGTTTCTTCAGGTATGTTAGCAACAAGAAGAAGGTCAAGAAAAGTGTGGGCCCCTTCCTGAATGAGGGAGGCAACCTAGTGACAGAGGATGTGGAAAAAGCTAATGTACTCAATGATTTTTTTGCCTCTATCTTCACGAACAAGGTCAGCTCCCAGACTGCTGCACTGGGCAGCACAGCACAGGGAGGAGGTGACCAGCCCTCTGTGGAGAAAGAAGTGGTTCAGGACTGTTTAGAAAAGCTGGACGAGCATAAGTCCATGGGGCCGGATGCGCTGCGTCCGAGGGTGCTAAAGGAGTTGGCGGATGTGATTGCAGAGCCATTGCCCATTATCTTTGAAAACTCATGGCGATTGGGGGAGGTCCCGGATGACTGGAAAAAGGCTAATGTAGTGCCCATCTTTAAAAAAGGGAAGGAGGAGGATCTGGGGAACTGCAGGCCAGTCAGCCTCACCTCAGTCCCTGGAAAAATCATGGAGCAGGTCCTCAAGGAATCAATTCTGAAGCACTTAGAGGAGAGGAAAGTGATCAGGAACAGTCATCATGGATTCACCAAGGGCAAGTCATGCCTGACTAACCTAATTGCCTTCTATGACGAGATAACTAGCTCCGTGGATGAGGGGAGAGCAGTGGATGTGTTATTCCTTGACTTTAGCAAAGCTTTTGATATGGTCTCCCACAGTATTCTTGCTGGCAAGTTAAAGAAGTATGGGCTGGATGAATGGACTATAAGGTGGATAGAAAGCTGGCTAGATCGTTGGGCTCAACGGGTAGTGATCT
Organism: Terrapene triunguis; assembly: GCF_002925995.2. Lineage (NCBI taxonomy): Eukaryota > Metazoa > Chordata > Testudines > Emydidae > Terrapene > Terrapene triunguis. Next base: position 20,716,201 of record NW_020664444.1, on the reverse strand, counting down.
ATGGTCCATGTCTAGTTGGCAGCTGGTATCAAGCAGAGTGCCCAAAGGGTCGGTACTGGGGCCGGTTTTGTTCAATATCTTCATTAATGATCTGGAGGATGGCGTGGACTGCACCCTCAGCAAGTTTGCAGATGACACTAAACTGGGAGTAGTGGTAGATACACTGGAAGGTAAGGATAGGATACAGAGGGACCTAGACAAATTAGAGGATTGGGCCAAAAGAAATCTGATGAGGTTCAACCAGGACAAGTGCAGAGTCCTGCACTTAGGACGGAAGAATCCCATGTACTGCTACAGACTAGGGACCGAATGGCTAGACAGCAGTTCTGCAGAAAAGGACCTAGGGGTTACAGTGGATGAGAAGCTGGATATGAGTCAACAGTGTGCCCTTGTTTCCAAGAAGGCTAACGGCATTTTGGGCTATATAAGTAGGGGCATTGCCAGCAAATTGAGAGATGTGATCATTCCCCTCTATTCGACATTGGTGAGGCCTCATCTGGAGTACTGTGTCCAGTTTTGGGCCCCACACTACAAGAAGGATGTGGAAAAATTGGAAAGAGTCCAGTGGAGGGAAACAAAAATTATTAGGGGCTGGAGCACATGACTTATGAGGAGAGGCTGAGGGAACTGGGATTGTTTAGTCTGCAGAAGAGAAGAATGAGGGGGGATTTGATAGCTGCTTTCAACTACCTGAAAGGAGGTTCCAAGGAGGATGGATCCAGACTGTTCTCAGTGGTACCAGATGACAGAACAAGGAGTAATGGTCTCAAGTTGCAGCGGGGGAGGTTTAGGTTGGATATTAGGAAACACTTTTTCACTAGGAGGGTGGTGAAACACTGGAATGGGTTACCTAGGGAGGTAATGGAATCTCCTTTCTTAGAGGTTTTTAAGGTCAGGCTTGACAAAGCCCTGGCTGGGATGATTTAGTTGGGGATTGGTCCTGCTTTGAGCAGGGGGTTGGACTAGATGACCTCCCGAGGTCCCTTCCAACCCTGATATTCTATGGTTCTATGATAATAGAGAACAACCCATCTGTCCCTTCCATCCTATTGCCATCTCCTGACTCACACCTGCACATGTATCCCCAAATCTATGTGGATGGATCCTTTGTGCCCATGCAGAGCTTCATGGAATTGGATGGGACAGACAATATGGAATAGTCCTAGGACTGTATATCCTCTTGTCCAGTCTGGTTTGCACAGACAAACGGTCTTCTGTATTTATGTTGCATTTGCTGATGGGAATGGAGAAAGGCATTTTGTAAGGGATCAAATTTGTGAATTTTGGTAAAGATCTCAAGCTTCATGTGCAAATCTAAATTAAAAAGCCTGTGGTTTTGCCATTCCAGGAATTCACCTAGTGAGAATACTATGCGGTTATAACAAAAAACTGCATAAAAGGACATTGGACTACAAGAATAATTGAGTTGCTGGTGCATCTTATGGGATAATAATCTTCTTTCAGCAGTTTGGGCAGGTGTCTCTCTACATCTTATTTTACTCAGTCCCATTGAAATGAATAGAGTACTGCACCATTGATTTCAATGACATTTTATGTATCAAGAAGAATATGCAATAATATTACAAAGACACTGTCTACTAAAGAAAAAGAGAGTTGTTTGTGTGTTACACATGACTCGGCAGAGCCCAGATTTCATAACTGGTTCAGACAGCAGCTCATTTGGGGATTGCTCCTGTTACCATTAAAGTCAGGTCTTTAGTAAGGCAGTTTGCTATACATTTGGGGTTAGGAATGTTTACTTCCCTTCAATGGTTGATATGGAACAGAAATTGCAACTCTTCTGTGGTGAAAGGAGTCCTTTAATAATTAATTTTAAATAAGTAATTATTTTTTAATCCGTGTATAAATTAATGTAATATTACATAATTTGAAATCATTTCTGGAGTCCTAGTTGAAACACATTAACCAATTAAAAACATACTAAATTGAAATGGTTCACTCAAATTTAAAACACCAGCATTCTCTTTCCATCCCATAATTATTCTTGGGACAGGGAAGCAGCAAGGTTATTGCTGGGCAGAGGAGACACACCCTCTCTGTCTCTCCTTACTACAAAATCTCTCAATTTTGCCTCTATCCTCTATTTCCTTCCCTCCCATCCCTTGGTTGAGATGAGGAGATTATTTCTCTTTCCCCGCACTCCCCCAGCCTGCCTGCCCTCCCTTATCTGGTGGTCTGGTCTTTTCCCACAGCAAACCAGTGGAGAGTACTCTGCTCTTCATAAGCAATCCCTTTCCAAATTATAGAAACCTTTGAATCTAGAAACCTAGGCTGATGATCTCTTGACAACAGCCTTTCTTATGAGCTTCCTTCCAGTTTCTGGCTGAGCCAGAAATAACATGAAAACAGCTTTACTCCTGGTATTTTGGCCTTTCCATTAAATTAACCAAGAGTTAGTTCAGGTTCTGTTCATATTTTCATGTGAATACTTATTTTACCTGACCTGATCTGCCCTTCCCTAGTTAAATCACCTTTTATGTGATAACAGTGACATTTCAATGGGACAAACTTTTAAAGTTATTTGGGCACCTAAATATGCAGATAGGGAGGTGCCTAACTCCCTTAGGCACTTTTGAAAATCTCACTATGTGCCCATCTGCATCTTTAGGTTCCTAAATACCATTACAGATCAGGCTCAAATACAAAAAGGAGACTGCATTTAAAACAGCAGGATCTAACTTAGAACAAGTAATAACTGACATTCTTTCCTTAACTCTTAAATATAACCATTTGTATCTTCTCCTGTTTTTGCAGGTCAAATATTAAATATTACCACTCCATCTCCCTCTTGCATATGCAGCATTGCCAACTCTCATGGCCTTAACACAAGTCTCACTATATTTGGTGGTTTTCTTAAAGCTGCAGCTCCTGATTCATGTGATTACATGAGATTCTCATCTTTCATTTCAAAACAATCAGAATATTTCCAGTCCTCGTGGTTTTGAAGAAAAGTTTGAAAATGTGACCCAAGTGCTGTCCTAAAGGCTCAGAAGTCAAATAAAAAAGAACCCTAAATTTCATTTAAAAAACGTCATGATTTTGTAAGCCACGTCTGACTCATGATTTTTGAGCACTTGGTGTTGGTATAGGACATCTTCCGAGATCAGTGCATGGACTAAAAAGTATATGCTGCTGCTGAAATGCACAGTCACACTGGGCAAGTTCAGGGCAAAATAGCAGCTTTAACTCTGAATGTCATTGTGCTTGGCCTTTTACGTTTCATTCTGTCATTTGAACGTAAGGAAAATGGGCCGTGGGTAGGTTTGGGGGTTTTTTTTGATCTGTTGTTTTAATAGTATAGAACTCAAAATAGCACTGATTTACTTTAGAATAACATTAAGGGGCTTATTCACAGAATTACAAGCCATAAGCGTGAGAAAATAGCATAATTTAAGAACATAATAACTGTAATCATTGGAACATCAAAGGTCACTGGGTCCATCAATACTGTTTCTTCATTCCCCTCACTTCCATTCCTCTGCATGAACAGTATCACTTTATCCATTCTCTCATTAAAACATCTGCCCCTTCTCTCAAACATAAGTTAATGCATTGTTCCCTTTTCTTAATTGCATAACACACTCAGTTTACCTAACCAGTTTTTAATCCCAGTGTTGTAATGTATCAGTCCTTGCTTCTGTGTTCACTTTGTTTTTAATCTGAAGATTTTTACAAGTATGGAGTTGCTCCTTGAGATCAATATTGATTTTTTTAAACTTTCTCTAATAAATTATTGCTTAGTGAGCTATGAAGCCAAAGTTTAATTTTCCCTTTCTTTCTTCACAGCTCAACTATACTAAGGATGTCAAATAAATTTCTGTGTTTTATGTGTGTGCTTGTGCACACACACCCGCCTTACTCTTGTACAGCTGAGGCCAGGAAGTGTCACTTGCCCAGATTACATTTGATTCATGTCAACACGAAATGAGGCTAGTCTGAATGTGGGCCATGGGTCTTTCATCTAATCCTTGGTGCAGGTTGTCATTTCCCCTGTGAAAAATCTTTCTCCATAACATGGTATTCCATTGTAATACAAAACCATGTTCAGTTTCCTCTGAGTCAGCAGGGCCTCTAATACACACTGGGAGGTTATGCAAGTGAAGTATTGGATGCTCTCTCAAAGCATTGCACCAGCAGCTGAGAGCTTCTCCTCCTGTATTACATAGGATTCTGCAAAATTTGTATACTTTCTAAGACCTAAGAGATCAGTGAAAATCTATGAAACTAGGTACTTATGGCCTTAGGCCTTCAAACTTAGGCCTTCATCACTTTAGTATTTGAGTATCATACCTGTCTTACAGACAACCCCCCCAACCTGAAGCAAATACTCACCAGCAACTACACACCACACCACAGAAACACCAACCCAGGAACCAATCCCTGTAGCAAACCTCGTTGCCTACTCTGTCCCCATATCTACTCTGGCAACACCATCAGAGGACCCAACCACATCAGCCACACCATCAAGAGCTCATTCACCTGCACATCCACTAATGTTATATATGCTATCATGTGCCAGCAATGCCCCTCTGCCATGTACATTGGCCAAACCGGACAGTCCCTCCGCAAAAGAATAAATGGACACAAATCGGACATCAGGAATGGTAACATACACAAGCCAGTAAGTGAACACTTCAATCTCCCTGGTCATTCTATTACAGATTTAAAAGTCACTATCATTGAACAAAAAAACTTCAGAAACAGACTTCAAAGAGAAACAGCAGAACTAAAATTCATTTGCAAATTTAACACCATTAATCTGGGCTTGAATAGGGACTGGGAGTGGCTGGCTCATTACAGAAGCAGCTTTTCCTCTCCTGGAATTGATACCTCCTCATCTATTATTGGGAGTGGACTACATCCACCCTGATTGAATTGGCCCTGACAACACTGGTTCTCCACTTGCGAAGTAACTCCCTGCTCTCCATGTGTCAGTATATAATGCCTGCATCTGTAACTTTCACTCTATGCATCCGAAGAAGTGAGGTTTTTACCCACGAAAGCTTATGCCCAAATAAATCTGTTAGTCTTTAAGGTGCCACCAGACTCCTTGTTGTTTTTGTAGATACAGACTAACACGGCTACCCCCCTGATACTTGATACCTGTCTTGTATGGAAGTATTATTACCCGAGTTGCCCCCAGGAAGTGTATTATACAGGAAGTTTGTGGCCAAGCCAGGGATCAAACATAGTTCTCCAGAGTCTCAAGTCAGCCTCATATCCACTAATTCATCCTTCTTACCTAGAAATGGTTGTTGTCTGGAACCCAGACTGTCTATGAACTTGAAACATACTACTTTGTTTTTCATTATTCTGAAAACCCATACCTTCTCAAAATAGTTTAACAGAGAATGTTATGAAAGCACCAACCAATCTTGATTGGCTGATGTAGTGATGTTGTTCCAGGACAATATCACCCTGTGAGTGGCATTGCTGCATCTGATGTCAAACCATGCACTTCTTCCAAGTTCCAAATGGACCTGAGTGAGTAAAACTGGTGTTTGGGAGAAACTCACTAGACACATTATTTTTCTGCAGACTCTAAGGGTATGTCTACACTTACCCGGTAGTTCGGCGGCGAGCGATCGAACTTCTGGGTTCGACTTATCGCGTCTTGTCTGGACGCGATAAGTCGAACCAGGAAGTGCTCGCCGTCGACTGCGGTACTCCAGCTAGACGAGAGGAGTACCGCGGAGTCGACGGGGGAGTCTGCCTGCCACGTGTGGACCGAGGTAAGTTTGAACTAAGGAACTTCGAACTTCAGCTACGTTATTCACGTAGCTGAAGTTGCGTACCTTAGTTCGATTTGAGGGGTTAGTGTAGACCAAGCCTAACTCTAATAATAATGGTAATGCAATATCCATTGCTTTATACTATAAACCTTTTTCTGTTCAACTCACCACAATATTTGTCTTTTTTACTGCATCTGCACCTGAACATTTTACCTAAGGCTTTAGGGATTTTCTGAAAACTTTCTCACATATTCTAAATAGTCAACATCAGCTCCCCTCTTTTAGTTCTTTCCTCCAAGATTCATTCCATATGCACAAACTGAATTTCTTTGTGTGAGTCCTAAGTTCTTCTGTATTTGGTTGCATTGTTCACTATGTGCGAGGCATCTTAATTTAGCATCATTCTACCATTTAGAAACATAAATATACAGGTTTATCGGGGAGAAACAGGGAGTAGCTAGGATGTATCTGTGCCTTGGAATCGCTGACTCCTTGGTGCCATAACCAGATGGGCATAAATTAGAGCAGTTCTCAAACGGTCTCATTCTCATGATCAGCCCAGTCCTCTGCTGGCTCCAGGCCAGAGTGTATGCATGCATGCATGTGTGTAAATCTAGCATAAAGCTGCCTTTGCCTCACCCCCAATCTCTCCTGAGCTGCTCAGACTCACCTGGATCTGGAGCACAGTTAGTATATATTATTTGTATTGAGGAAGTGCCAAAAGGGCCCAACCAGGATCAGAGTTGGAAGACACAGTCCTTGCCCTGAAGAACTTACAGACCAAATATAAAAAACATGAGTATGATAAACAATAGGGAAGAAGGGGAGAGAGGAGAAGGCAACAGTAATAAATTCATGCAGTTACATACTAATTATGTTCATAAGGCCAAGAGGAGGATTAGCAAGGAGGCGGGGTGGGAGGATGTTTTCCATATGCAATTGATACCCAGCTGTATGTCTCTGTCTTGTCCAATGCTCATTATGCTATTCTGTGCCTCAGTCAGTGTCATGGCTGGCTCCAGCATTTCTGCCGCCCCAAGCAAAAAAAAAAAAAGCCGCGATCGGCAGCAGCAGTTCAGCAGCAAGTCCTTCGCTCCTAGAGGGAGTGAGGGACCTGCCGCCCCCGAATTGCCGCAGGTGCCGCCCCTCTCCCTTGGCCGCCCCAAGCACCTGCTTGTTAAGCTGGTGCCTGGAGCCGGCCCTGGTCAGTGTCTAGTTAAGACTGGGGCATACATGAGAATAAGCTGGCTAAAATGCAACCCAAGCAAGACTGAGGTCTCAATGGCAGGTTGGAGGAAGCAGCTGGAGGAGGTAATATCAGCCCATTGATTGAATGCTATGTCTGCCATTAGTTACTAGGGTTTGCAACTTAACAGTGATTTTAGACCCCCACCTGCAACAGTAACCTAGTCCATTTTTTACCATTTGAATATGACTAGTAAGCTGCAATCTTTTCTTTTGGATGTAAACCTTGCCACTGTTAGCCAGGCATTTGTTACCTCAAAACTAGCCTATTGCAAGGTGCTCTGCATGGGGCTACACCTTAAAACCATTCAGAGACTGAAGCTGGTGCAGAATGCAGCGGCTCACTCACCGAGAGAGGTATTTCTCTGGAAGCGCATGATAACAGTGCTCTGGGATCTGCACTGGCTGACCATTGTTTTCCAGCTGGAGTTTAAGGTGTTGGTTATGACCTATGAGCAGCTAAAGGGCCTGAGACCAGCCTCCGTGAAGGATCACCTCTCTTCTCTTGGCATACTGCCACAGCTGCATAGATACCTTTTCAATTATTTTAAATCTAAATAAAATTTAATGAATGCACAGAGGTGATTGGTTCCAAATCACTTACAAGTTTGTGTGTGTTGTTCAATATAAATAAATATAAGCTATCACAAGCTGCACTTCAGCCTACCTGTCATTAGTTGGCTAATTTCTTAGAAGTTACAGAATAAAGTCTTGAAGATGGATTGAAAATAAGAGAGGGTAGAGGCTTTACAGTCTAGACCTGGGAATCACCGACATCACAAGAATGACACATAATCAGAAAGAAGAGATAAAGTAGAAAATGTATCTGAGGCACTATTCTTGCTGTAAGCGAATTTGGGGGATTTGATGTAGATAAAGTGATGTGTGAGAGTGGTGCATGTCACAGATCAATCTTGTTAATAATTGAATCTTCAGCAGCCATTGTCTGAATATTCAATCATTCTCCTCGTTTAAGTTATTATCTGTTGGAAAGTGAAGTGGATTGGACATACTGATGGCAAGATATTTGTCTTTTAACTACAGCCATAGTGAACTTCTCACCTTGATTGTGAATTCTGTCAGACAAGAACTAGAAGGCTCTCTTTCTGCTGCAAATACACTCCATGTGATGAAAAATCTAAGACCTTACACTGGAGTTTTTTGCACTGGAATAAATACGGTGATGTAACTAAAGCAGTGCAAACTTCTAGTGAAGATGTGCTGCATCCATATAAAAAGTGACTTCCATGAGTGGAGTTTATCTTGGTGTCAAACCCTCATTCAAGGCACTTTTTACCCCAGTGCAGTGTCTTTGTTAGGAGTTTGCAGGGGTATAGCTACATCAGTGTAGCTATGAAGGTGTCAAAATCTCCAGTGTAAAGAAGGCCTTCAAAGATCCTGCTTTCTGCCACAAAGGAAGCAGATTCCTTTTGAAAGGTATGGTGGTGTTAATTGGTTTATATCCACGTGATTCGTGCATTCACTTTAAAAGGATAACCTCTTTACATAAATTTAAAGAGGTTGTTTGAAATAGGAGAACACTATTTGAAATGCATTTTTGCAAATTAGGAGGAAATTTAAAAGGGTTAATGTATTTGATCAAATACATTGTGTCCTAGAAATATAATTGAAAAATGTTGTCTGTTTGAACTGTCAGATGAGGTGATCCTCAATAGACAACATGCTAATGAAGACTTTTAACTCCTAGTCGGAGCCATCAGAAATGCTTAAACAGAAGAGCTTCACTTACACATAGAGCTGCTAGCTATGAATCAGATTGCGAACCCATTACTTGTACTGGTGAACAATTACTCATTTAAGGAGTTCTAGTGGAGTCCCAACATTAGTAAAGGGTTCACATATCTAGCACTGTGGAGGTACACCTTTCTGGAACATTGGCTATGGCAAAGGAAGAAGCAGGTACAATGCTTTTGGAGTGAGGGAGAGAAGCCAACCTTAATATACAATTGGTCCCCAGAGGCCAGGCCATAGCTAGTGATGCTTATCAGCTGGTTGAAAAATTCAGTTTTATTTCTGTGAAAAAATTCAGATGAAGCAAATTCATTCAAAATGTTTTCTGGAAAATATAATTTTTATGAAAAAATTCAAAACAAAATAAAAATGTGTGTTTCATATTTAAGTGACATTTTTGCTTCATTCAAGTGCTCAAAAACCCAAATGAAATAAAAATGTCAATTTGAATACAAAATATTTGTTTTAATTTTGAATTGACATTTTGTTTCACAATTAAACAATGTTCATTTTTACAAAATTCTTCATTCAAAAATCAAAACAATTGAAATCTTTTAATGAAACTGCATTTTTCAATAAAAAGTGTTGAAATTTTTTTATCAGCTTTAATGCTCATCACAGTGGTTTTAGCCTACCGTAATTATTATACTCAGCTTTATTTTATTATCTGTGATTATTATCTTCATTTTCAACCCCATGCCAAATCTACTTATCTTTATTCAGGATAACTAGAGTTAGTAGCAGAAAATATTTGTTTGGAGTTGATGAATATTCTCAGATGCTCATGAGGGAAGGAAACTGAGATCTGACATTCAGGAAGGTGGAAGCAGAGCAGAAGAAATCTGAGCAGACAAGCAAAGTAAATGGACTGCAAGACCCCTCCCCAAAAGTTGGTGGGCATGTAGAAAACAGGAAGACCTGCTCATTGTGGTTACATTCCCCATTCCATCGAAGAAATCAGAATTTTTCAAATGCTAGACCTTTAGCAAGAAGTCATATTCAAAACAAGCTCAATTGTAAAGATTGCATTCTGAACATAAGCCATTTAACTACAGTTGAACAGGAAACTCTTTCCCCATCCTATGAGAATTTTCAAGATTTCAAAACTTTTTCTGGACAAATTGGGACAAAACTGCAAAATCTTGAAACATTTCACAAACTGATAATCCCCCCAAAAAATTGGATTGGATCACTCAAAATATTTTGTTTCAATAACTTCAAAATATTTCATTTCAATGTTGGCCTTTTAAAATTGTTTTAACTTTATTTTATGGTAAATTAATGAACATTTCAAAACAAAAATAATAGTATGTAACTGGAAAACTACTTTATGTTTTGACAATTTTAAACCAAATGGGGAGATTCATCTAAATAACCCTTTCCTGCAAACAGTTTAGATTTTTGAGAAATCAACATTTTCTGATGAAAAATGTTATGTTGGAAAATTCCCGTTCAGCTCTACACTTAACCTCCCTCTGGCACAATTTACCGTTCTGTAAAGACACAAGTGTTACAAAGTTTAATTAATGTTTGTAAAGCACTTTAAGAGCCTTTGATAAAATGTGCTTATATAACAGCAAAATATATTTTTCTGTTGTGTAGTAACATGAACTTTGCAGGTTCATGACTGTATCAGAGGCACGTATTGTAGAGAGCATCTAAATTTCCCTTTATTGCATTTGTTGTTTTCAAAATGTAGTAGAGAGAAGAAGGAAATAGGGCCAAGCAGAGGGGATATCTGAAACATTAAAATAGCAATTTTATTTTGGCTTATTGAAAAGAAATATATTCTGGGGGCAATGAATGAGAGGCATTTTCAGACCCAAAACAGCAAGTATACGTTTTCATAGGAACATAGGCCCTATATGACTAGAAGGGACCTCTTGGATCTTGTCTAGTACCCTGCTATCACAGGCAACCCCATCGTACAATCCCATTCATAAACTTATCAACCTCCATCTTAAAATTAGTTACGTTGTTTGCCTCCACTGCTCCTACTGGGAGGCTGTTCCAGAGCCTCACTCTGATGGTTTGAAATCTTATTGGAATTTGGGCCTAAATTTATTCATTCATTTCATTGCTTTGTCTTTTTCATAAAATGTCTGAAGGGCTGAGAAAGGAAGAGAGAGGGGTAAAGCCAGGGACATGGCTTGAGGAATGAATGTTCATGTCTCAAATAAATAACACTGTCATATTTTGAACTTTTCTGGGTTTTTTTGAGCCCAATAATAGCATAGCATTTTATTTATGCTTAATTGATTTGTGTCCTATAGTACTAATTGAACTTGCTGTACAGAAAATCCTCACTTAAAGTTGTCCTGGTTAACGTTGTTTCATTGTTACATTGCTGATCAATTACAGAACATGCTCGTTTAAAGTTGCGCAATGCTCCCTTATAACGTTGTTTGGCAGCCGCCTGCTTTGTCCACTGCTTGCAGAAAGAGCAGCTTGTTGGAACTAGCTAGTGGGGGCTTGGAACCAGGTTGGACTGGCAGCCCCCCTATCAGCTCCCCTAAGTTCCCTGTGCAGCAGCTGGCCAGCAGGCTATCAATTGCCGGGCAGTTCAGCTGTCCCTTCCCCCACTGCCTGCTCCTGCCCTCTGCCTTGGAGCTGCTCCTGGGAGCCTCCTGCTTGCTGTGCGGGGGGGAGGGGGTAGAGGGGTGCTAATGTCAGGATGTCCCTCTCCCTCCGCTCCTGTACCTTATTTCCACCGAGAAGGGGGGGACACAACAGGGCTCAGGACGGAGGGAGCAGCTGCTATCTCAACTTGCTGATCTACTTAAAAAGGCAGTGTACTTAGAGTGGGGTCAACGTACTTAAAGGGGCAATGCTTGTCTCTCTCTCACACATAGGGTGTGTCTCTGTCTCTCTCTGTCATGCAGTCTCCCCTCCCTCCATTCATGCTGCCTTGTAGAGTGTGAGGTTAACAATGTGTTAACCATTGAGGGCTCAGCTGAATGCTAGTTCATCATTTAGCAGGAAGGCATTTCTTGGAAAATATCCCACCCTCTTCCACCCTCTGACTCCACCACCTCAACCAAGCTTCACAATCATCATTGCTGTGTACAGTATTAAATTGTTTGTTTAAAACTTATACTGTGTATATGTGTGTGCATATACATAAAATAGTCTTTTGTCTGGCAAAAAAAAATTCCCTGGAACCTAACCCCCCATTTACATTAATTCTTATGGGGAAATTGGATTTGCTTAACATTGTTTCACTTAAAGTTGCATTTTTCAGGAACATAACTACAACGTTAAGTGAGGAGTTACTGTACGTTATTTAGATTTGTGACTATCAAGCAGGGAAAGTGAGTTTGTTCCTTAAGTAATTCTTTCTCCCATATTCCTCCAACCCTGGTAAATCTGTCATCCAAACCTATTATTTACTCCATGATGACCACAAAACCATATGGAGTCTGAGGGCCCAATCTAATTTAAATAAAATAAAACAGAGTTGACTGCAGTCACCTTTATCTCTGTGTTGACAGTGCAACCCATGAAAGCTACTGGCTCTAGCATGTCTCTCTCCATCTCAACGAAGCTGCTCCAATCAAGCTGAAGCACTGCATGCAGAAACCTACAATATATAGGTCCCATAAAGATAAATCATGAAAAGCTGTACTTAAGCTACCAGAGTTACTGTCTATGTCTAATGACAAAAAACAAATTCCCTGTAGTAATATTAGTATTGTTAAGGTTTCCCTTTGTTTGAAAAGCATCAGTGATTATTCATTATTTCATGTTAGGAATGTTCAACACATGGAGCCAACCTTTAAGCAGTGAGAAAACTGCTGTCTGCCTTCCTTCTATCCTTCTATCTTGTATATTTAAATAAATTTCTTGTGTGGCATGAAAAGAATTAAGTGTACAATTTCTATCCAACAGAAGTAGCAAAAATTACCTTTACACACTGCACTGAAAGTGTACACCTAATCTGCAATGCAGTGTGTTGGTACCTCAAATGGTTTATGAAAAAAACTAAGTCTGTGACAATCTCTTCATCCTTCTTTAATTATAATTCTACCTTCAAAAAGTGAAGCAACTTTTAGAATTAACGCCTTTCTTTCATACGTCCATGGCAATTATTCTTATCCAGTTTGTGCTGATTCTGGTCACATACTCCACCATTTGATTACCTTTGATGGGTTACTTTGTAAAATATACCACACAACAGCTGACATGATACTAAATCATAACTTTATGATAACCACTCACAACTCAAAGAGCTCTCCTAAACTGCAGAGAAAAACTTGTGAAAATGTCTGCTAGAGCCTTGTCAATGTCCATGCCTTTTTTTCTGCTCATCACTGAGAAATCTTGTAGGATTTGGTTTGCAGCCTTTACATTTTGAACAGTCTTTAACCTTATTTATAACTGTTCAAGTACTCTACTTTCTGCTTATCTCATAATTCCCCATTTCCAGGTCTAAATTCCAGATGAATTTGTTGTTGTTTTATCCTGTCTTTTATTCTCCATTATCATTTTTGAATTAACCATTTCATCATTTTTCTCATGAACAAATATTTGTAAAAAGTTCAGCTGTTCTGTTATGTTTCATGTGCATGGTTATTAACCTATTTTGTTACATATTATTTTATATATAAAATATGTCCTTATACTTTTCATGTTGTGCAATACATCACTATGATTTGAAAGGGCATTCTTCTTATTGACATTTGTGTCCCCAATAATCAAATTTTATAAAATATATACTTATGAATGTTTTTGTGGTGTATGTGTTATAGAAACACATTGTGTATATACACACAAATATATTTTATTTGTTATATATTTGTGTGTATATACACCTACACACATACTCCCCCCCTCAAAAAACCATTTCAATTACATTAGTCATATATACAGGATTTACAGACTTGTTTCACTTGTATGTAATACTGTATATAAAAGGCCAATTCTTCTGTTGACCTCAGGCCAGCCTTCAGTTTTACATGCCCACCTTTTCCTTGTGATTGCACCACTAAATGCAAATCACACATGCAGAGCAGGCTGCTGGGCACAAATACCTGTTTCCACATGCAAAATGGATTCCTGTTCACTTTTGCAAGCTTGCTAAATATGAGACCAGGACTCAATTTAGACTGAATTTAGCCCCCAAAGTGTACTCTGGTTTACTTTTAACTATTTCTGAGTGTATCTTTTACTAAACCTTCTTGCTCAGTTTCAAATATATACAGAATCCCTTGTATGTGTGTATCTCTCTCTCTCAGCTGCACAAACTGAGCAGTCAGCAGTGCCACCATTAGTCAAAGTCAGAGAAGCTTGCTCATGCTAGTATTTCTGTCACAGCTGTTACTTTGGGTCGCAACACACTGGTATGACTAAATGCCTTTCTTGGAAATGCTTTTTAGCTGTGCAAGGCTTACCACTTTTTTCCTTCTCAGAAACAGCCTTATAAATCTGCTGGTGAAAAGGAAAGAATAAGATAAATATACAATAAATATCAAACTTGTTAGTACTCTCCTATGCAATCCTACAATAAAGATCTGTTAACTAGGGTTACCATATTTCAGCAAGCAAAAAAGAGAACGGGAGGAGCCCCGCCCCCGTCCTGCCCTAGCCCCGCCCCTGCCCCTCCCACTTCCCGCCCCCCTCAGAACCCCCACCCCTCCCCCCCCGCTCCTTGTCCCCTGACTGCCCCCTCCTGGGACCCCTGCCCCTAACTGCCCCCCAGGACTCCACCCCCTACCTAAGCCTCCCTGCCTCTTGTCCCCTGACTGCCCACTCCTGAGACCCTCCCCCCATCCTAACTGGCCCCCTAGAACCCTACCCCCTACCTGTACCCTGACTGCTCCAACCCTTATCCACACCCCCACCCCTAGACAGACCCCTGGGACTCCCACGCCCCATCCAACCACTCCCCACCCCCTGACAGCCCCCCCCCAGGAACTCCCGACCCATCTAAACCCCTCTGCTCCCTGTCCCATTGACTGCTCCGCTCCCTCTCCCCCCCCCTGCCACCTGACAGCATCCCCCAGAACTCCCAACCCCCCCCCGCTCCTTGTCCCCTGACCACCCCTCCTGGGACCCCTGCTCCTAACTGCCCTCCAGAACCCCACCCCCTACCTAAGCCTCCCTGTTCCTTATCCCCTAACTGCCCCCTCCTAAGACCCCCCCACCCTAACTGCCCCCCAGGACCCTACCCCCTACCTGTACCCTGACTGCCCAAAACCTTATCCACACCCTCCTCCAGAAAGCCCCCCCGAACTCCCGACCCCCCCGTCTCTTGACTGCCCCCTCCAAAACCTCCCTGCCCCTTCTCCGACCCCCTGCCCCCCTTGTTGTTGGCCCTCGCATAATGTTTCCGTGAGCTTGCTCAGGAACCCGTTTGTCCCGGCAGGCTTGTCCCGGCAGGCTGGCTGGCGGGGGAGGAGCTCCAGACTGCCGGAGGCAATCTGGAATGCAGGGAGGGAGGGAGTTGATCTCTGTTGCAGTGGAGCAGAGGAGGGGCTGTCTCTGGCTGTCGGAGCCCCATGTAAGTTTCACCATCCGGCCGGCTGCCCTGTTAGCGTCCGGGGGGAAGTCCGGACATTTACAAATTCCCCCCAGACGCTATTTTTAGCTCAAAAATCCGTACATGTCCGGGGGAATCCGAACGAATGGTAACCCTATGTTAACTATGATCTACAAATACAGTATATGTTAGTTTTATATTCTAAATATGTTTATAATATCATTGTCACCCTTAAAACTTTACAGTTGTGCTTTAGATAGTGATTACATACAAAACAAACAAACAAAATTATAGTAAAAGAATGTTAAGGTTGCAAAATCAAGCAGTCGAAACTTAGGAAAGGCTGGAATTAAAGTTGCCTTTGCAACAGGAAACATTAATTCTGTCCTCTTGTGCATATGCATTATGATACAATTTTTAATTTTTCACAAGACTGCTGCCTTATTTAGTGTGCAGGAAGAATCGTGCTTACCAAATGGGTAGCTATTAAATATTTATTTTTATCTTAATTATTCAGTGGGCAACCCCAGGTCTTATTTACTGCACATGACTTGAACTCTCCACTGAATACAGTATTATTAATTTCCTCATAGGCTTTTCTATGAAGCTCATCACCAAAGTATCTGACTGGTTCACAAATATTACTGTATTTATCTCTACAACACCTCGTGAAGTGAAATGGTAGTATTATCCCCTTGAGAGACTAAAGCCAGAATTTTCAAGTGTGTGCTAATTTGGGGTGTCCAACTTGAGAATCTAATTTCAACTTGAGATACCTAAAGCTTGATTTTTCTGAGTACTTTGTTTTTCTATAGCACTATATTTAGTTAAGCACAGATCGCATTGAATTCAGCTACAGTTGTGAGCACTCCGTATGTTTGCAAATCAGATCTCAGGTGTCTCAAGATGGGCACCGAGAAAATGACGGAACACACAGTGCCCGCCTGTGAAAAATTTGCTGTAAGTCACCACATACAAATTCTGTATCACAAATGAACTCGAGGGCAGAAGCAATGAAATAATTCAGTTCTCCAGGGTGAGACCATGCTTTCTGATCCTACAATCCTGTCTCATTCACTACACACCTTTCAGCTTCTGCATCAAATGAGATAGGGTCCTACAGACAGCAGCCTCCTGTCCAACATACCGGTACCTACTGCCCATCTACTACCGACATACCCTGACCACTGCCCATCCTGTGCACTGAATAAAGACGGGTCTTTTGGGAAAAAAAATTATGTGACCATGTAATGTAATCATGCGCAGACAGAATAGGGGCAAATTAAGGTTACACAGGAAGCCTTGATAATGGCATGCCTAACTTTTGAGTGCTTGGCTTTTCAACCTTAATGTTCTTTTAATGAAGGGGTTTTTTACACTATAATCTCCTACATGTTTAAAAAAGCAAACTGAAAAAACATAAATTCCACCATGTGAATCATACTGATCTCACATGGGGTCATCAGCAGGGTTGGAACCTTTAGATCCACAGCACAGACATGTACCACTTAAATTAACAGGAGAACTGGTAGCAGTGGTAGTTTATCTTATACAGTGGAATGAAACACACATTTTGCCAATGAGTTTCAGATCTATTTGCTGACAGCAGAGGAATTTTGGAACTCAAGATCCCTGAGTTCTGTTCCAGGTTCTGGAGTGGAGTCTGCTCTACTTGTCACATTTCTCCTGCAGCCTGCTCACTTCCGTTCCTGTCCTTCCAGTTCTGCTTGAATTCCTCCACACACACCCCCCCGCCTGCCCTCACTCCAGCCTGCCTCTGTCCATCCCAGCATGTCTTGTCATCCTCCTCTCTTTTCACACCTCTGCATTCAGGCAAGTCAGACTGCTTCCTCCTTC
>NW_020664444.1:20656957-20699016 GCF_002925995.2 Terrapene triunguis | reverse complement strand
AAATATGTGGGCAGTCCAGTCAGCATGTAGTAGCTGTAAGGGGGGAAGAGTTTTGGCTAAGGACAAGTCAAAAGCTTATTTTCACACAAAATGCCATGGAATCTTAATGTAAATAGAGGGGATCTCAAGTTTTCAGGTTTTGCACACTGGAAAGATGAATGGCAAGTCAACTCTTCTACCAGAGTTTGAGTGTAAACTTTTTTTTTTAATCAGTAAAAGCATTTTATGATTTTTTTTTTTTGCTGTATAGCAGAATTATTGAGAACAAATAATCATTGTTTGTATATGATACATTTTTAAACTTTTGTTTATGATAAATGGTGTTATTTTTCTTTTCTCATATCTGACACAATATAATACAATAATACTAAGCATGACTCATACATTCCAATGATTCAGCTAGCCTGGAAAGTCAAAAAGTAGATCTATGCAGTTGGAAGGTTTTAAAAAAGAAAGAGATCTCAGGGATGTTTAACTTGGTTTTGTGCAGAGTAATGCAATATGTTTCAAACTATTAGGGACTGTATCTACGTATACAAAAGATACACATGGGTTGACCAGAAATATTATACTAATACTGTATTTATTGAAGTCAAAGTCAAAACTCTCCTGTTGTCTTCAATAGGAGCAGGATAGGACCTTACTTGTAATGTTTTGTACAAACCAAGCAGTAGAAATGGAGATACAGTACTAAAATTATTCAGAATCCAGTCAACGTATCAGTGAGAGAAAATGAAAATTTGCAATAATGACAGCAAAAATGGGGATAAACAAAAGACCTCTAATCTTGCCACAAAAATTCAGATTTTGTGGAGTACATGCTAGCAGAAAATGGCTACTTTTTAGGCAGCCAGCCTATTACCTGTCACAACATGAGACATTTTCACCTTCCCCATATCAGATCCTGTCAAACTATTTTCAAATTTCAGCTACAGGAATTTCAGTCAGATTTGGAAAGTGGATGTTCCAGGGCACAGCAGACTTCTTTAAAGAGTCATAAAATAACAAGGTATAGCCATATTAAAGGGGACCGGACAAAAAGAGAAATATAAATATCCTTGAAGATCTATCCTTGTAACTCTTAATTTAAACATCATACATAACTGAATTCATATCCAAAACCCTTGATCCTTTGCTTGGCTATCAGCACTTTCTGTAACAAGTATCCATACCAATATGTCATCCAAAATTAAATATGTATTATTCAATACAAATCTGAAACATGAGAAGCTATCTGTTATAACCCATATGACTTGCTTCCTTCTATTATCTTCTTTAATTAACTTCTAATCTTTATTAAGCTAAATTACTGTGTATGGATCATGATAAATATTTTAGTGATAGATAATTGGTCTACGAAGCATGTGTAGTTCTATAATGTAATGGATTAATGCTTTAATGGTTTCTTTCTTTTCATTTTTAACAAGTATGGACCGAGTTCTGCTTTTGGATGAAGATTTCTCTTTGATGATGAGGGTCTCTAGTGTCTTATTTTATGACCATTTAAAACACATAACCTTTATCTTTGTTTGGCTTCTGAATACTGACTGCTGAATCTTCAAAGGTTTGGTTCAAATACACACTCAATATATAATTATTTGAACTATCAGTATCTTTGTATCTGCAAAATTGTTTTGGAAACATCTTGGTGTCGTGTTTTTTGTGTGAGCTTTCAGGTGCTTCTTGCTTCAATCTGGGTTGCAAATGCCATAAGAATAGGGTTTTTTGTTCCGTTTCAGCACTTCCACTCCCTATCTCAGCCATGATCAAAATGTGTGAAAGCACTGCATAGAGAAAAAAAAAAAGTTGAGTGTGTATTTTCGAACTTCAGAAACATCTGGTTTGTATTTTGGCCAAAGGTTCAAATCAGTTTTTATTTTAATTGAGTCACTGCCCGCATTTCTGTGCTAGAGCATCAACTGTGCGTCATTATTGCCCTCTGTTGTATTAATTTAGATTAAATAAATGGGCTAAAGGTGTTATCATTATCCAGTCACTATCCAACATTAAACAGTGTTAAACAAGGTCTGGAGCTTGGAAAACGGAGACCTCAGCTTGCTTTGCATCATGCCAAACACACCATTAAAAATCCTTTTAACCTTTTATTAAAGATATGGAAAAGAAGGAAAAACAAGTGAAATGTAAAGTATTAAATAAGGCTATGTCTACACTGCACTTTTGTCATTAAAACTTCTGTCAGTCAGAGGTATGAAAAAACACCCCACTGGACAGCGTTTTGTCGGTGAGAGACGCTCTCCTGCCGACAAAGCTACCACCCCTCGTAGGGGGTGGTTTTATTTTGCCAGCAGGAGAACTCTTTGCTATTTGCTTGTGCCTCTTGCCTTGTACTTAGGATGTAAGCTCTTCTGGGTAGTAACTGTCTTTTTCTTATATTATGACTATACAGCATCTAACATAATGAGGTCCTGGTCCATGATAATCTAGGCATTACCACAGTGCAAATATATAATAATAATTAATAAATTCTCATATATATACGCACCACTTTTGATCATCATCAAAGGTAGTTTTGTTTTAAAAGGGTTGTAGTCCTTACTAACCCTTTTCTACTTTATATGATAGTGAAGTTAGAATGTTGAAGCTGTGATATCACAGTCCTTTCTTGACAGCAGATCAAAATGGCACAAACATATAACTTCATTGCTTGGATCACACAGAGGTTAGGAGAAAGAACTTCCCAAGTCAAGATAAACATATTCACCGGCTACTGAGGGTCATATAGACAGTTACTGTCAAAGTAAACTGTATTTTCATACATTCTGTTTTTCACAATCTTGCTTTAAATCATATAAGTTTCCGTGACTGTGTGGGTGCTGGTAGAGAATCAAGGTTCTATGTGTGGTATTCTTATCTTGAATCACTTGCTGTCCTTTGCAAAACACATGTCATTTACTATATGTTTATTTTTTAGGGTTTGCCCTTCAACTATCCATATAGTGTTTAATTAATTTAAAGGCAAGTAACCATCTGGCAGTACACCGAAGGACTCAGAGCTAACTGTTACCATAACCACTTCTATAGCATCTTTGTACATAGGCACTGTAACCCCTTCCAACTGTCTTCTTATGACCTTTGGTACCTCTTGAGTAGTTAAGCTCATCTGCTTTCCCTCCCTCCTTCTAAAAGTAAAGATTATCATCTCCCAGACATTGTCAGCACTTCTTCACTAGCATTATCAATTTAAATCTAAATTATAGACGCATTTAAACACAATCCTGTTTGTTTCAGATACAGAGAAAAGAAATGCACAAAATAAAGCATTTCATGTGTTAAATGTACTTTGGTTGCTTTGTTGGGGAGGGGGGAGGGGGAGAGCGAAGGGGCTATGAAAAGCCTCCATAGTACAAGTTGTTGTAGCCATGTTGGTCCCAGAATATTAGAGAGACCAAGTAGGAGAGGTAATATTTTTTACTGGACCAACTTCTGTTGATGAGAGAGACAAGCTTTTGAGACACACAGAGCTCTTCTTCAGGTCTGACTGAGATGGTTAGGAGATAGAAGGCTGGACTCTCCTCTGAAAAGCATCTGGACACACACACTTTGGCTATGAATTGTATGTAGGGAAATTTTCTGGTAAGTTTTCCCAGACCTAAAGAAGAGCTTTGTGTAAGCTCAAAAGCATGTAAAAGATATTCCCTTACCCACCTTGTCTCTCTAATGGGTCAGTCAGTCAGTCTTGTGTAGCTCTTATTCATACTACTTCTGAGGCTCAGTGTGGAGATGTACAAAGTCCTAATTAACATGTTGCCATAGTATTTTCCAGTTTACAAAAACACGTCATGAAGGTCGGTATCGTGTGCTATAGACTCTAATTTCCTTTTTGCATATTCAGGCACTTCAGAGGTCTTTCCTAAACTTCAAAGGATACCTTTTGAAGTCTCCGAAGGTGTGAGCCAGCTAAAGGGATTTACACCCTGTCTTCAGGAGTGTTTCAGTAAATACCTCCAATGGAATAAGTTCTTAGTATTTTAATGAATCCCCCAGAAACAGGAGTCTTCCAGTATAGAAAACCTGCAGCACCTTCATAAAGTGATATAACGGCAAATTTTGTATGGATAAACCCATACAAACAGTACAATTATACAACTCATACTGGAGATTTTCATATCAAATTTTAGGATGAAGAATTGTATCAGGCAAGTTGCTACTATGAAAAAATAATCTGGAAAGAAGAAGGAAGAAAAACCGTTTCCCCTTCTATCACTGAGCTGATGATTTTCTCCATTCCAGTGGAGGGCTTGTTAATAGTACAAATAGACCTAGTGGATTTAATCCTGGACCCAGTCAAATTTTGCCAACCTGATGGTTGCTCTAATTTGGATCAGCTGCCCACAGCCCATTAGGCCACATACAGTAGCCAAGGTTCACTGGGGCACAGGGATGCTTTGGCCATGCTTCCTTTCTGCCAGCCATGCTCCTATGCCAACCACAGGAAGAGGAGGGTAATGTAAAAATCACTATACCAGCATTATATCGCCACAATGTCCCCCTTATATAGAGATGATTGGATCTGGGTCTGTGTTTTCCAGTTAATTAAACTCAGATGAATTATAACAGTGGTTCGAGAATAATTCTACAGCAGCCACTTCAGAGGACTTTAAGATAGTCTCCCACTACCAGGTTCTCTTTTCCTACCTGTAGAAATTGCCCTAGTGAAACACGCTGCCACTGCCTGGCATCTTGTAAAAATTAGTGGTCACCTTAACTTGTGCAGATGTATATTTTTTATAACTCTGGTACATCATACTCACCCAAACAAACACCTCTCTGTTCTTGACTTCATATTACGGAGACCCTCAGACGTCCCTTGTGTATTCTTGATAACATCTCCCTCTAACGTTTGTGGAATCACTATTCATTCATCTCTCAAAATAGAGCAATTTGCTCTGCTGAGCTTCTTTCAGAAGGACCAATATTGCCCACTCTCCTTAAAGCGTTTATGCATTGCCTCTCACCATCCACTGGCTGCTCTCTTTTTTAAATATTAAGTGTTTTTATCTTGCCTTGCTCCAACTTGTATTTCAGCTAGTCTGTTGGAAAAAACTGGGAAGATGTGCATTTTGGTTTTCACTTAATTTTATAAATCCATCTGAAACCTCATCTGTTTATGTGTTTGAAAGAGAATTAGCCCTAAAAGTGGTTTTCCTGAAATATCTTTAACCTCCATGCCACAAAAGAGTTTATATTGTAGGGAAGAAGGAAAGTGTGTCTTTCCAAACTAGTACCAAAGGTCAGCTGGCATCTGATTGAACTGTTGAAGCGTACTCAAAATCCAACTATTGAAGTCTCCTTTCCAGTTTTCAACAGGTCTCCTAAATACAAATTGTCCAATTTTCAAAGGTGCAGCTCCCATTTAATTTCAGTGAGATTTGTGGGTGCTCAACACTTCTTAAATATAGATTTAGGAGCCTAACTTTAGCCCCGTAGGTTTGAAAATGTTGATCTAAATTTCTCCCAATTGATTATAATTGTATTTTTTTTCAGAAGTTTGATTCCTGGGGCTGATCAACTTCTGTACCCAAAGGAAATTTAATTTAATCTTCCCCAATACAATAATGACCTTCCCTCTCTGTTCAAATGTATGGTTCCATGAATATTAACAATATTGAATCTCAGCAGTAAATAATATATGTCATTTTGTGGTAGATCATACTTAATTCACAAAATTCCTTTTAATTGTCATACACACACTATTTCTTTCTGAGTTATTCAAAGCCCTTTCTATACAAAATGCATTATTCAAAACACAATCTGTGCTCTTGATTTGCAGGCTTCACATACATTTCGGAAGCTTTTTTGTGTAGTGTTTTCCTTTTTTTTTTCTTTCAATGCCATTTATTCTAGCACATACTTGTCATAATTTTTATTCTTTTCTAAAACCTCTTCCTTCCCCTTAAAGCAAGCTAATCTAAAGAACACATCAGGGAGAAGAATAGAGACAGGATGAATACATTTTAAGGATGATCAAACTCCCTCTGCTGTCCTTTCCAAGTCATTGAACTATAATGGCATTAACATGAGCTCCCCTCATCTACCTGGCTTCTTTGAGTTGTTTAGCAATTAAAAATCCCTCTTCAAGGAAACACCAGAGGCAAAGATCCATATGCTGTGCCCTCCTTTACATAATATATAGTTAGGGTACAAAATTACAACAAAACAAGGATATAAAAACCCCACTCAAGGAGGCAAAACCTATGTGGTGTCATCCCCTGAGTACTTGTGCCATCCATTAGACATCCAACAGTGCACAGCATCTGTGACTGTCATGCACTGGTTAGAAAAATGTGCTCTGTTCTTGTAGGTTGAAGGTGGGAAGGGTAAAAACGGCAGGCATTCATGCTACATGCTCTCCCACACAAAAGCCTGGAAATACTAATGATAAGAGAATCACAAGTTACTTCTGTTCCAATCTGTCAGCAAGCAACACAAGGTTCAATCAGTCGATGCTAGAAAATAGAGATAATAACCCTCACTGCTTAACTCACTTGACGTATCTCTTGTTCTGGTGATGTCTGCCTTACACAGCCATACTCCTCTCCTGCTGCATACTAGGTCAGGGTCATCTTGCTGTGATTGGCTCTGGCTGTTTAAAAGTTCTCTGTCAGTTTGGCTCCCTGATAATAATGTCCTTTATTCTCTCTCAACCTGCAGTTAGATCCCTTGCATGTTTCTCTTACTTTTGCTGCTGCTTTTTAATGCTTATTGTGTATCACCCTTTACGTTGTGCTACATGACCACACTACTGCTCCATAGGAGTTTCCTTCTCAGTGGCTTCCTTTAGGGTATGCTATAGCACAACTGTCTGTGGCTTTAATCTTTATACATTTTTGTGCTTCTCTCCCCACCATTTATTTATGTGGGTGGATAGTATGTGGGCCCAGGAGCAAACTTCACAGACCAGCATTCTCCTGTTGCCAAAATCCTGCCCCAGCAGCATGATCAGAGTCCATGGGAAAATCTAAGATTCTTTTGGGATTTTTATTCCCAAATCCTGGTCAGGAATCTGGAGGTAGGGGAGCGTGGTTTCCTATGGCATAACAGAGGACTGCTGCAGGAGAAAAGAGGGAGTATTCTTATTTCAACTAATTTGAAGCTGTGAAAAGGTTTGGTTTTGGTTTGAAGTCTAGGCTGAGATTTAGGTGTTTGTTTATTTCCAATTGATCTGCCTATCTCTATGTTGATTATCTTTCCCTGACTATCTTTCCATCAGAACCTTAAACCATTTATATTTTTACAGATACTTAAGATACTATGTGGTCAAACAGTGCTATAATTCACCCTCAGCCTCAGTTGCAGTCGTTTTCTGTTCACTTAAGAAGAGTCTCATAAATCATTCATAACAAAGGAAAATAAATCTCTCAGCTCACACCGTGCACCACTACCATTATTAAATTTCAGTCCACCCTTCCTTAAAAAATAAAGATGAATGCATTTAGTAACGATAAATAACTAGGACTGCCAGCCTTAATTATGTACTGAAAAAACTGTCTACATATGTAAGAAATTTGAACTAGAGCAATGCATGTTTTCTTTTTAGGCATCTGAGCAGTAATTCATTAAGAAAATTAACTTTCATGTATATTATTTGCTAATTGTGGAGTGGAGTTGTACTTAACACCCCCAGGGAACATCAACAATGGTCTAGTTAAAGAATAAGGAATATGATAAAGCTTCAGTGAATGTGCTCATGATCTATACTCCACTCCTGACAAACCATGATATGCCCTTGAGAATCCTGCAGGAGTGAAACATTGAATTCAATTCAGCAGTTAACACTCATGCAACTTTCTCAGTTGAATCAGGAGCCTACTGAATTACCCATGTGTATGCATTTAAGATTAGGCCATCTTAATTTGCTTTTCATGTGACAGATAGTGTGACTTTTTGTCAACTTTCTTATTCAGAGTGGGATCTAGGAAGAAAGTGAATACCACAGAGAGGTGTTTTGTTTTTGTTTTAGGTGCTGGGGGCATTGTGTTTTTTCCTTTCTTTGGAAGATTAACCTGTTTAGTGTAACTTGTTTCAGCAGAAGTTTGGTCTGTGAAACATAAATAATTCATTGTATTATTTTGATATTTATAATGTATTAAACATATTGAGAGAGTTTGAAAGCTAGGCTTGAACAAAAACATCTAGTTAATTTTAAAAAAATAAACCTTTCATTTGAAGAATAAATGGGTCACCATGTTTTTGGGTCTCACACTGTGATCTTTCATAATTTGTTCAAATAAAGCTTTCATAGATTAAAAGAAAATAGTGTGGTATAAAAGGAGATTTTAAGTGACATAGGCCAGAAAGTGCTGGCATTGGGATACACTTCATCCTTACTACAGTCCATAGCTTTGACACTTCGTGTGGAATAGAGTGACAAGTAGTAACTACTGAATTTATAGTATTTGGAAGTGTATTTACAATAAAATAAAATCAACCTTTCTGTATTTAAGGTATATTTTTAGTAGACCAAAAATGTGTTTGCAGCTGTATTTCTGTGAAGCAACAATGTTCCCATGGAAATTGAGTAAGTCTGTATAGCCCTTCTAGATATGGTAAAGAAAGGCTGTCCTTGGTCAAAGTGACATTTTTTCACATTTGTATTTGAATTTTGGACAAAAATGCACAAGCAAGTATAGTGTACGAACAGTGTATATAATATACAGTGAAACCCGCAATCAGGATACCTGCAGCAAATAGCATCCTGTCATAAGTGACTGCTTTAATGTAACCACAAGTTTTCATGTGCAATTTGGTTTGACCTTTAGTTAAGACCTACCTTTAGATGAGTAAGCCCTCAACTCTGCTAAAGCTTGCACGTGAGTAATTTTATGCACATGAGTAATCCCACTGATCTCAAAATTCTAACACTGAACTCTGTGAAATTATTCACGTGCATATATATACTCATGAGTAGAACTGTGGCTCTAGTTTGTGCTGGTTTGTTGGATGATTTCTTAAAACAGAGTTTCACTGTACAGTCTCTAAAAATATATTTAATCTGTTAGATCAATTGATATTTAACTGACCACATAAATTAAAATTCATTTATGTTTATACACACACAATTTCTAACAGTATCTTATCAATTGGGTATTATTTCAAATTGGTTTCTATATTTTCTTTTTGCATTTTAACCACCATATAAGGAGTACCTGATGCTGACCTGAGTTTGTTACATTGGTGTAAACCTAGAAGAAAAATCCACTTAATTCAATGGCATTTTTTCCAGATTAACACCAGTGTAACTGAAGCAGAATCAGGCTGTATAAATTTGTGATGCAGAGGGTGGTCTATGTATTCCTTATTCCAGTCATAAAACAGAGAAAATAATCTGGGGTGGTTTTATTTCACTCTTTTCTCTCTCTCTCTCATTTAGAACATAACAAAGAGCTGAGGTGCTTGCTAGAACCAGACTCAATGGTACCTAACTGGTACATTACAAATAGTGATCCACACTGTGAATTAAATTCTAGACGTCTGTAAATATTGTGGCTATACCTCTATGAAGTTGAAAATGGAAAGACCTTCTTTGTCACAGCCTAACTGGATAGGAAAAGCTTTCCACTGAAAATGCACAGCATACAATTGCTACTTACATGTATTTTTATTTGTATGATGCAGCTGTATGGCACATGCTGTTATCATCCACTATACAGATAACATTATGAAAAGACCTGGAAATGTGACAAGAAAAGCTTTTCTTGTACTTAGTTAAGCTTGCCAGAAATCACTATGTTGCAAGTCTTCTCTTTCTTTTGCTGATGAAAAACAAAACTCATAGTGCTACAATTGTGCTAAGTGACAGAAATAGCATAAAGGTAAATAAATACATAGAATAATTTTTCCTCTGTCTTCAGAGTTTTCACAAAGTGGAAGCAGCATGGCTCCCTGGCAGTTCAATTCAATAGCACATCAACACTTCATCATTCAATAATTTAAGAATCCATGGTGGCAGCTGATGGAGATTTGTGTCCTTCCCTCCACCCTCCCCCAAGCTTTTACAGGTTTAATCATTTTCAGTGAATAATTAAAAGAGACCTACATATAAATAATGTCCACTACCGCCTGGTGATATTAGTGAAGCAAATTTGTGTCCATTTACCACCTTAAATTCTCCAGCACAGCATGCACACTCCTGACATCCATTTAAGCACTTAACAAAATGTTCATGTATTGATTTTAGTGTCTTTTGATCCACTCAAATGAATTACATATGAGTATTTAAGTATTTGTGAGTGGTCCAAATGGGCACTGATCCTAAATAATGACCTCAGCTTCCCCAAGAGATCACCCTCTTTTTCCTGCTCCCCCTGCTTTTTTGTGGAGCACCTGGCCAGCATATTGCATAAGAAGTTTAGAAGTAAAAGAAAAAGAGGGCAATTGATTCTCAACTCTCTCTATTTTTTACATTAATGCAACATCACTGCATTCATTGCAGTTATTCCTGATTTAAGCCAGTATAAATGAGAGGAGAACCAGCCCCAGAGGTTTCATTTATTTGGAACATTTCATGAGGAAGGAAAGATTCTATTCATTTTAATGGATTTTTGGATAAAGGGCCCAATACAATGCCCACAGAAGTCACTGGGAATCTTTCTATTAACTTCACTATACATTAGATCAGGCCCCTAGAGAAAGAAGTGAAAAGTGAAAGATGCTTTCCTCATCTTTTGCAAGGGTCTCAGTCCATACAGGTACCTCCTGGGAAGTTTTACTTTTACTTGTGGTGAGTAAAGCTCAGTTCTTTATAAAGCCTCTTGTAAATTTTCTGAATTGTGAAATACATTCTTGTGAAAGCTATGCTGTAACATAACTACAGGAAGTATTCTCTGTACCATCCAAATTGCACAGAGGTACATCAGGGATAATCCCTTCCTTTGTTTTCCATTCTGATTCTCAGAGGCACTGGTTTGTGGGAGGTTCTCACAAACTTTTCTGCCTCCTACTAGATTTTTACTCATGATTTTTTTAAATTGCTTGACATGTTAGAGCAGTGGTTTTCAACCTTTTTTCATTTGCAGGCTCCTAAAAAATTTTGAATGGAGGTGTGGACCCCTTTGGAAATCTTAGACATAGTCTGTGGATCTCCAGTGGTCTACAGACCTCAGGTTGAAAACCACTGTTCTATGGTAATGACAACCTTTCATGGACCCCTTAGACATAGTCTGTAGACCCCCAGGGGTCTGTGGACCATAGGTTGAAAACCACAGTGTTAGAGTACAATAAAAGCAGCTAGAAGTGTACTTGCTTTTTCAAACTACTGCACAGAATTAACTAGCTCTCTCAAGACTCCTGTGAGATAGGGAAGTACATAGCATTCTGCCCATTTTAGAGAATGGAAAAATGAAATGCAGAGAATGACTAGCCCCAGGGCACACAATGATCTAGTGCAGTGATTCTCAATCTATTTACCATTGTGGGCTGCATAAGTGGCCCACAATGTGTTATGTAGGCTGCATCCAATCCTACCTGTATGGCTCTGAGGATGTCACATGTGCCACTGCTCTGTGATGATTGGGCCACAGGTTGAGAAACACTGATCTAGTGGTAGAGCTGGGATTAGAAATTAAGGCCCTGATTTTCATCTATAACTGACTTGCATTTGGACACTGTGGAAAGGGGTGGCTGCAGGGAGCCAATTGCAACTCCCTGATTTGGAGCCATATGGTCCTGACACAAGTTAAAGCAGAAGAGGTCCTCCTCTAATTTATGCTGCTGGCACTGCAGACATAAAGTTCCTTACACCAGCAGAGGATCAAATATAGCAGAGCTCATATCTGCTACATTCCCTTCTCATTAATCACTCAGAAGTAAAGTGGGTTTAGTCAGGGCCGGCTCCAGGCACCAAGCACCCAAGCTGGTGCTTGGGGCGGCACCTGGAGGGGGGCGGCGCGGCGCTCCGGCCGCCGGGGAGAGCGGGGCCACAGCCGGGCTCGCCGCCCTCCCCCCAGCACTCTGGCCGCCCTCCCCCCGCGCCCTCCCCCCGGCCGCCGTGGGGAGAGCGGCTCTGGCCGCTGGGGGGAGAGCCGAGCCCCAGGCGGGGCTCGCCGCCCTCTCGCCGCCCTGCCCCCGGCGCTCTGGGCAGCAAAAAAGCCAGAGCCGGCCCTGGGTTTAGTTCGTCAGAGTGAAGTGAATTAAGCTAAAGTAAGCTGAGGCCACTTTATTTCAGAATGAGACCATCCACTCCCACACTTCTGTAACAGCTTGGAATTACAGAAGATCTTCTTAAACTGGCTGGTTGGTATTCCTACATGTTAGAGCTTATACTAAGGCTTGGTCTGCATTTTGAAAGTTATATTAGTATAGCTATGTTGATCAGGGACGTGAAAAAAAACACATCCCTGATGGACATAGTTATGCTGACATAACCTCCAGTGTTGACATAGCTATACCAATGGAAAAGGTCTTCCATTGCCATAGCTAATGTCATTCAAGATGTGGTGTTCCTATATCTATAGAAAAACCCTTCTGTCAATGTAGGCTGCATCTATGTTATGGGGTTTTGCTGGCATAGCTATACTGACATAGTTGTGCCAGCAGTCTCTGTACTGTAGGCATACCTAAGAGGAGACAGAAAGAGAGAGACATACAGTCATGTTCAATGACTATTGAACTTTGTGGGTTTGATTTGTATATATTTATAAACCAAAATAAGGCAAAGAATGAGGATATTAAACTGACAGACATTTCTCACAAGCATTTAATGCACTTTAACTTTAACATGCTAGAAATTCATACATTCAGTTACTTAGGCTTAACTTTCCTGAGTGTCTCCATGCAGACATGCCCTAACTGTTGGTACAAGAAAGCCCAGGAATGTTGATTTTCAAAGCATGGTGTGAAGCCCATCTGTTTACTTAGACTTTTGCCTGGCAGAGTGTGTTTGTTTCTTCTTAGCAGAATCTCAGTGATGTTTCTTTGTAATACTAACTGATAACAGGTTTTTTTCTGTGCCTGGGTCCAAAGACAGCATTGTTACCCGCCTATATTTAGGGCACCCCGTTTCACTCAAGGCTGGCTTAATATGGGGCAGGGAGTAGATCAGGTCTCAGGCAAACAGCATGATGGGTACATTTGTAGGAATAGGTTAGACCAGGGGTGAGCAAACTTTTTGGCCCGAGGGCCACATTGGGGTTGCGAAACAGTATGGAGGGCCGGGTAGGGAAGGCTGTGCCTCCCCAAGCAGCCTGGACCCCGCCTCCTATCCGCCCCTCCCACTTCCCGCCCCCTGACTGCCCCCCTCAGAACCTCCCACCCATCCAACCCCCCTGCTCCTTGTCCCCTGACCACCCCCTCCCAGGACCCCCCGCCCCTAACCATCCCCCTGGAACCCCACCCCCTATACAACCCCCCCTGCTCCTTGTCCCCAGACCGCCCCCCCCCCCACCTCCGAACCTCCGCCCCATCCAACGGCTCCCAGTCCCCTGACTGCCCCTCGGGACCGCCTGCCCCTTACTCACCCCCTTCCACCCCCCGCTCCCCGTCCCCTTACCATGCCGCTCAGAGCAGCAGGACAGGCTTATTGGAAAGCCTGGGAGGTGGGCGGGCGCAAGCCATGCTGCCCGTGCAGGGGAGGGGCCAGGAGCTCAAGGGCCAGGTAGGACGGTCCCGCGGGCCATAGTTTGCCCACCTCTGGTCTAGGTATACTGGGTCCTGCCTCAATGCACGAGGCTGGACTAGCTGACCTCTTGAAGTCCTTTCCATCCCTACATTTCTATTATTCTATTTATTAAAAATCACAAAACAAAATATTTTCTTACCCTGACTTTTATTGAACTGTATTTTTATGTTTACAGTTATATATTTCTATGTTTTTTGTTTGTTTCTTGTTTTCTTCAGTCACGTTTAGTATTTAAGAATGTGCTAAACACATTGTAAGGATGCCACATATGAGAGAGAAAGGTCATACAAATGGATATCTATCAAGATTGCAAAAACAACTCTAGCAACACCAAGGGAACAAGATAAAACACTACCCTGAGAACAGGAGTTTCTTTCATTGTTTCTCAAGTGCATTGAACTTTTTCTCAGCCAAAATTCCATTTAAGGGACTGGAAATCTCTTCTCTTTTCATCTCAATTCAAGTATCAAACATTTGAACTGGTATTTTTAGTCTTGTAATGATAAGCAGAGCACAAAAGCAAATACCCTCCCATTCCATAGATAGGTGCCCCAATGTCTAGAGATACTAATTTCTATATGCAATATTTCCAGTATTCAGTAGTTTTTTATTCTGCTTCAAGACTGTAAAGTCCTATCACAGAAGCAACCATCTGACTTCTGCAATATAGCTAAGCAACTGGAGAGTATACGGGGAGCAGGAGAGGGGAGAAAATGGAATTAGTGTGTGAGAAATGCCTATCAGTATACTATGCTTGTTCTTTGCCTTATTTTGGTTTATAAAATACTTTGAGTACTTTGTACTTCTGCGATGTCTTTCATCTATGGGATCTCAGAGCATTGTATACACATTATTAATTAGGCCCCACAACAACGCAGGAGGTAATTAAGTATTTATTATTTTAAAGATGGATAAGCTGAAACAGAGTCTGAGCCACAGGACTTGATTCTCATTTACACTTAAAGTGGGTGTAAATTATATATATGTTCATGTTGAGGCTCCTTCACACAGCCAGAACATTGGTGTGAATGAGAATCAGGTCCATAGAGGTTATGTCAAATAGGGAGCCAATGGTAAAGCAGGGACTAGAACCCACTTTTTTCTGGTTCATAGTCACCCACTAGACAACACTCAAAAATAGAAATGGAAACACAAATACAAAAGACAGGATACCCAACAAGGTAATATAATTAAAGCCAAGAGAAGTTTCATAAGTGCAATATTAAACAATTGTTTATATAATATATGTTCAACCCACTAGCAGGCCTAGTTCACCCTGCTGTAGAAATCCAGCACAAGATAGAAAAAGAAATGAAGACTCCCAAAAGATCCCCTCAGAGTTATTTTTGCACCATTCCATTGGGACGAGGGACTATCAGTTCCCGTGGGATAGGCCATGTTTCCACACCAGGAATTCTAAGGGACCACACAGCCCTCTCTGTTAAGAACTAAATGTAAAACTCATCCCTTTGATTTGGCGCTCTCTCTCTCTCACACACACACACACACACACACAGAGCGCTCTCTCACACACACGGCTCACTCTCACACACGGCTCACTCACACACATACAGCTCTCTCTCTCTCTCTCTCTCTCTCTCTCTCTCTCACACACACACACACACACACACAAAAATGGCCCTCTCACTCTCTCTCTTACACACACGGGTCTCTTTCTCTTAGGGTGACCAGATGTCCCGATTTTACAGGGACAGTCCCGATATTTGGGGCTTTCTTTTATATGGGCTCCTATTACCCCCCACCCCCATCACGATTTTTTTCACATGCTATCTGGTCACCCTACTTTCTCTCTCTCATACACATGACCCTCTCTCTCACACACACAGCCCTCTCACCCTCTCGCTCTCTCACACACACACAAATGCCCCCTCCTCACACACACACACACAAATGCCCCCCCACACACACACACACAGCTTGCTCTTGCCCTCACACACACACTTTCTCTTACAGGCTTAGAAGGAAGAGGGAGAGACTTGGGCTGCTCTTGGGATATGCACAGATATGAACATGATGAGTGCCATTATAAACAGATGTCAAAGGGACCCCAGGACTTTTCCTCTACTTCCTGGTGGTACAGCTTCTCTGGATCTAGTTTATCAGGGCCTTCCCTGGCCACAGCTGCCCAGGGGAACCCCATTAAAGAGATTTACTCCACATAGAGGACATGTGGAAAAGGTAGTACAATAGTATTACCTTGCTTGAAAAATCTCTACAGTCCTAAAAGAGGAATGATGTGGCCCACTGGCCCTAACCATAGCTTACCAAGGCACACTACTTCCTGCCTGTGTGGATGCTAAATCTACAAGGAGCAATCAGCAATGTCCTAGGTGTATTGTCTCTTTACTTTCCTGTTTGTGTTGATGATGTCAAGAAAGTTTTGTTAGCTAAGCTGGGCTCCCTCTACTGCCTCTGCAGCAGCAGAGTAAAAGATATGGGCAGTGACTGTTGGCATTTGTTTTTGAACCTGAGCAAGAAAACAATGACTTTAAAACATATGCATGTCAAATCTGGAGGACATTTTGTACAAACTTCAAGGCTGATTTAAATTTTGGGCATAAACTACCTGACAGTGTCCCTTTAATATTGTACTATTTCAGCTTTTATTAAGTATAACAGCAGTGAAAAAAGGTACACAAAGTGGTGCAAAACCTAGTAGATCTTTGCATTTACTTAATTTGTCCTGACAAGAAGCCATAGTTATTCAAGTTTAAGTCTGGAGTGCAATAACCTTGTATTTGTCCAAGGTGTGCTCATAAAAGTGGCACAGCCTTTAAACAAGAGGCAGTCCTCCCACCCCCATGATTTTATACATGAATGTGAACTACTTACATTTCTAATATGTACTATGACACTTAAAGCAAGATCTTCTCTAGAGTGCTGGAAGAATGCCCATCCATGCTGTCATCACCAGCATATGGTAATAAAGCTGACCCACATAGACCTGGAAAGTTTTTGCATCAGTTTTGAGATGTGCTTTTGTTATCCAATTATTTTCTAACAAAACTTTGCTTTACCAAAACTACAGCATAAGGTGAAGAAAAGTCTTTGTGGTTTAGAAAGGGTCCAGGCCTCTATGTATCAGCTCTTCCCTACCCTGCTCTGCCTTCACCTCAGGGTAGAAGTCCGTCTGAGGCATCACCCTATATTCTCCCTACATACAAGAGATGTGATTCCCAGCTCGCATAGACATACTCATGCTGGCTCTCATTGAGCTAGCATGCTAAAAATAGCCGTGTAGCTGGGATAGCAGGGGCAGTGGTGAATGGCAACATAGGGCTAGTTGTGCTGCGTATACCCATGGGGCTCAGGTGGTTTGTACTTGGCACGACTAGCACATGCCGCCGCTGCCCATGCCACCCCAGCTACACTACTATTTTAAGCATGCTCAATGACAGTTAGTGTGAGTTTGTCGATGTGAGCTGGGAATCACACCCCAGCTCCAAGTGCAGACATAGCCTAACACACACAACCAGCCATCTGCATGACAAATGCTACATTCGCTCTGCTGCTGGGAGGGATGGAATTACCTTCTATGAATAAAATGCCAATTCATGTCCCCACTACTATAGAGTGAAAAGGGTAATAGTGCTAGTGGGCACTCAACCACCACCTGTGACTTATATAGTGGCTGTGACTGCATCACTTCTCTGATGCTCCCAGACCCAGCTAGAATGAGGCACCGAACACTTGAGGCCACTCTGGATTACAGGACTTAATGAAAACCTGTGCCTCAATGATGATTAATGGGCTATGGGTCTGGTCTCATTACAGTTTTAAGGTCTTGAACTATGCATCTAGAATATAATCCTTTTGGAGCAAGTGGTTTCCTGCTTGTCCATTGCTGGCTAAGGACTTTCCACTGGGAAAATCTAACAGTCTTCTCTAAGGAATAAAAGATGCTCTGAGGTTCTAGAAGGCCAACAGTGTCATAACAAACTCATTTAAATCAGGGCAAAAACACCTTATCTTTCAAATTAGTATTTTAGATCCTTGTGCACTGAAATCCTGTAACTTTTTATTTCAATTAGAAATAATAAGGTTGAAAAGAACATCTCTTTCTTAAATGTACAGATGTGGAATTAGTTTCTTTGAATCTGAGCAAGATTGAAATGTCTAAATGTTGCATTACTACTTCAAATTTTAGATTGAGAATCCCAATACACATTTTAATTTACATGTAGTACCATAGCAACTGTATACAAAACACCATTTTTGCTTATGGAAAACTCAGATTTAACAACTGTCTAGTAGTCAGAGTCTTAAGGCAGAAGTCAGGGAGCATATTACACATATACATAGATATGCACACAGAATAATTAAGGATCTGATTCTCTTCTCAGACAGTGCAATTTGATGCAGCTCTATTGAAATCAATGAAGCTGTGCTGATTTACATTAACTGAGGATCTGGTCCTCAGTTGTTGGTTTTTTAAATGAATGAAATGTATCCCTTCCTCATTAAAATTAGTAACGTATTGTTTTCTAAGAGTTGTATCATATTCTTATGACATATTCCCCATATTAGGAACATCCTATAGGAAGGGATAGACAGTCAAGGCAACTGCAAGAGATGAGTCTCCTGAAGTTTGCTACAAGGAGACAGGGTTTGGGAG
Source organism: Terrapene triunguis (assembly GCF_002925995.2). Taxonomy (NCBI): domain Eukaryota; kingdom Metazoa; phylum Chordata; order Testudines; family Emydidae; genus Terrapene; species Terrapene triunguis. The sequence goes on along the minus strand of NW_020664444.1, from coordinate 20,680,744 downwards.
TCCATTGGGGAAACAGAGGGCATGGATCTGCAAAACCACATAATCAGAGATCTGCAGTGAGCACCTTCTGTGGAGATGTATATAATGTGCTGTGTAACATACACTGGTGTATGTAGAAGTGCTTCTAGCTCTGCAGCGGAACATTATGTAAATGCTGTGCTGCTCATTGCATTGTTCTGAGACATTTTATAGTTTTGTAGTAAATGCAGATAAGTGCATATACCATTTCTCCAAAACACATGAGCTTTTAATGTGACATATACGATCAGATATTTATGTGCAAAGACGTTATGCTTCATGATTCTAAAGATCATAATACTTAAAATCCTGCTAATTGAAAAAACACTTTTAATAAATCTATAAACAAGTAGTGACTTTATGAGATGCCTGAATCAAAAAGAACAAAAGAATAACTCATGCAGATATAAACAGATATTGTGGAAAGAGCCTAAAGAAAGATTGTTGAGTTGTCCCAGTAGCAATGTTCTGTGCTGCCATATGAGGGGATTGTCTCTTCGGTGAGCAAATCCCATCAGGAAGTAAGTGTCTCATGTTCCTTAATGGTGACACGTCTGTCCTGCTAAGACTAATCACTCATTGACTCTGAATGGAATGCCAAACTGTCCTTTTCAGCTAGAAGGCTAGTATTTTATCAGCCATGAGGAAAGAAAGTCTGTGGTTAATGCATCAGGCCAGATCTCAGAGATCTGAGTCTTGTTTCCATCTCTGCCACGGACTTCATGTGTGACCTAGTGCAAGTCACTTAACTGTCCTTTGCCAAAGTTTCCCATCTGTAAATTTGGAATAATACTTCCCTTCCTCCCTCAAGTGTTAAGAGGATTATTTCATTAATGTATTTATGATGTTCAAACACTATGAAGATGAGTATTGTAGATAAGTCTGTATATGAAACAACTACATGAAAGTTTAAAGTGCAGTTAAGGATATCAAAGTAACCATGTAAAAATGAGACCTTTTAATTTCACAGATCTGTTCCCATATTTTACTCCTGTGACCATATGCAGGAAAAGTTATAAGAGAATGAGCTGGATTTTATTCTGGCTTGTGCTTCAAATCATGTCTAGAATTCTTAAATAACTTACATTTGCAGAAATTTTATTGCTGTTAATTTGTGTTTTTTCTGGTTCACACTTGAACTGCCAGATCCCAGATTGAGTTTGCAGCACAGACAGTGAGAAATAATTTGTAACCTGACCAGATTTGATAGAGAAATATTAGAGAAACAATCCACATGGAACTCCATATTGCTATTTTCAGAATAAAATGGTGCTTTCATGTGAAGGAAAAAGAAAGATTCTTTGATTTCCACAAGAGATGTGGAAGATGCTTCCTTCCACAAATGTCTTGAAGGAGAGAAAATAAGAACCTATGTTTAACAGAAATTACAAAAATTTCTTTGGAACATCTTCAGAGTCTTGTACTTCAGAATGTGTTTGTTCATGTGTTAGGTCATCTTGGTCTGATTGTGCCAGTTTGGAACCTGCACTGCACATGCTGAGTGACATAAATTTAGGCCATGTCTTCAGAATGTTCATAGTGGAAGTTCAGTAATTCTCAGTGTCCCTCATGATGCATGTATTGTGTATTACTACTATTCACACTATTTTTAGAAACGAAAAGGGAGAGGCTGCATGTGCGGTATGTGTTTTTTAAGTTATCAGATGGAAATAAAATAATTTGATCTCACTAAAACACAAGCGGTGTTCTAACACACAAATAGGTTATTCTTCAAAATGAGCTTCCATTAGTGCTGAGACATTGAATTAGGCAGTCCTAAGTATCCATTTTAACAAGCCTCGGTTCAGATCTTCTCTTCTTGACAGAATTAGCTATTTTTTAAACTACATATGCATTTTTCTTTCCAGTTTTCATGTGTCAGAGCAAGAGAGAGACAGAGGCAGGGCTACTATATGTAGGTCTAAATATACTTAATCCTGTCTAAATGCGGGAGATGGACTAGATGACCACTTGAGGTCCCTTCCAGCCCTACATTTCTATATGGAGTTGCAGCCCAGTTCCCTCCCTATCTGTGCCATTCATCCTCCAACCCTTGTGTGGCTACGGTGGTACCTACAGTAGTACCTAGCTGTATCTTATGCCCTACAAATCATCACTCCAATACATACACTTCCCTTCCTAAGCTTTGGCAAATGCCTTTCAGCTCTTACTGAGTTTCTGCAGATATTTACAGGAACCAAGAGCTATTCCATCAAATTCAACCTGCAATGCAGCAACCCCCTTCAGGACAGAAGGATTTTATCCTTTGAAAATTATTTTTATTGGATAAATACATCTTGAAAAAGCCATCTGCACAGATTGAGCAGGCATCCAGAAATACAGTCAGCATTATGTAGACTGCACACACTAAAATTAGAGATCATGGTTATTAGTAATATCCAGAGCTTTTTAACAATCTCTTTTTATAAGAAAGTCAAATAAAGCCAGTATAATCCAAGAAGAGAAGAAAAATGTATTATTGTAAAGGTTTATAGCCTATCATTAAAATTAATCAGGAATTTTTATTAATCAGAACCATCATGCAAGAAACTATTTATTATGTGTCAGGATCCCTTGTTTTTTGGTGAGGGCAGGGAGAGGAGAAAATACCTGAGAAATGAATAAACAGATGCTCCTGCAAAAGATAGTGTTCTAATTTCCTACTACAATAACTTACTAGCTTCTACCTGACACAATAGAAAGCACTGCTACCAAGGATGCCATGGACTTACCAAGTACATGCCTGATACATTGTCGTGCTAGGGAAGGAAGAAAGGGGAGAGGTTAAATATCATACATTGTGATTCCCGCTTGAAATCCTCATTAGTTTCTGCTGTGTCACAGTTTTTGTTTCAAGCAGCTGTCTTTGACAGTGTCAAGTAGTCTGGTTGCTGATGTCCCAGAATACATATCTGATTTCCCATCAATGGCGATTCCATTTTTTGCCAGATAGAAAATAGAGCTTCAGTTCCTCTGTTCAATTTTTGTTTTTCAAAATAGCACACTCTCTTCTCCTTAGCTTGTATGGCTGCATACAGAGCTGGGGAACTCAGAAATTTGGCCCCTTTAAATTCCAATTTCTTTTATAGCTTGTGCAGGAGCAGCATTCTCTGTCCCTCTAAAGGGACATAAAGATGTGATAAGAGTGCTTTCCTATTGGGAGTTTTTTGTGGGCTTTCTTCTTAGGGGGCAGTTAGTTTTTTCCAAGTAGATAAGATCTTCTTTTACATCAAGATTCAAAACTTTTGGCAGAAGATTTTCCATACAAGAAAGCAGCTCTGAATTATCCTTTCCCTGGAGGGATATCTACCACTTTTAGGTCTTGTGAATGCTAGGATTTCTTAGACCTGTAGTTCCCATTTAAGACAGTAATAGCACCAGTGGAAACTGTAGTGTAGACAAGGATCAAACCAGCTCAGGTAACTTTGCTATCATGCCACCTACCCAGCTCTGAAGCTTGTTTACACTACTACCGGGGAGGTTGCAGGGGATGGGAGGGGGAGGCTGCTCTGGTTAGGAACTATGGATCTGAAATGTCCAAGTGTAGACACAGCCTCTCATTTCTGTATAGTATTTCATTTTCTGTTATTCTAGTCAATGTTCTCTAGTCACACTGCCCATGATAAGCTTTGTAATTTGCTCCTGCTGTTATTGAGATGTAGGGTTTTCAGAGCCAAAGCCTGCACTTTTTTGTCATTATTTCCCATCCTTGCTTCCATTAGTAAATTAAACAGCAATTTCTGCAACTTTTATTTTCCACAAGGGAGACGGCAGCACAGAGATCTTGTTTAGAGTTAATCCACTGCAGTGTTCCTTGGATAGAAAACAATTCTGGCAGAGTTTCAGTGGGTGCAGCTGATGACTACGTGGTGTTGGAAAGGGTCCTGGGTTTTTAAAAGTCCTTATGTTCACTTTTACTAACACGTGTGGTATCACCTTCAGACTCAGTGTTTCTTGAAGATTTTGATGGTGCTCTCTCCTGTCCTGTGAAAGAAACTTTTTTAAAAAAGCTTAAACTGATTAAGCAGTAGCTTCCATTTCATGGTTCCTGCTCCCCTCCACAACCCCACCCCCATCCTGGGAGGAGTTATAGCCAGGCATTCTAGCCCCAATCCAAGGCCCTTTGAAGTCAGTGGAAAGATTCCCACTGACTTCACCAGGCATTGAATTGGGCTCTTTGAATGCAGGAATTAATAGTTCTGATCCAGCCAAGCTTATGATCACATGCTTAATTTGTAACATGTGAGTCATCCCAATTAGGGTTAGGATTAGTAGACCCAATAGGATGATTCACGTGCTTAAAGTTAAGCATTTGATCAAGCTGGATTGCTGCTAACATGCTTTAAATTCTCTCTATAGCTGGATTTTTTCAAAAATTCATCAGCATTTATTCTCAGTGATTACATGCATGCATTATTTTAAGTAAATGTCATTTCTTCTTTCTCTCTCCACTTTATTTGAATGCAAATCCAGTCTCTCACTGGCGAACAATGAAAAGGTCCACATCCTTCTGTTCTACAGAACACAGTTCAGACTTCAGGAGTCAAAGGAAGAAGAACTGTGCCAATCCTTAAGAAAATTAGAAAGCTTTGGATCCTTTTGGATTTAAATTACTGCATGTACAATATTAGTAATTAAGGAAACAAATGTATTGTACGTTTTAAAGCACAGCACACACACACACACATACACTTTAATTGACACTGCTTCCATTTCATAAGAAAACCTATCGTACTGCACTTTGAAATAATCTCAGAAAAATCTGAAGGAAACAAATTGCATTCATTACTGTTTTTATTAAACAGTGGCGGTTGTGACATATCACAACCTATGGCAGTAGGGTTCACATCAGGTAGAACTAGGACATTAAGCAAATCAGAAATCAAGAGACAGTAATTGAAAGATTCTATCTTCTGAATGTGTGCACTGTGATCTGTAAGAGTGTATATGTGACTCTGAAATGACTAAGACTATTACTCTTGAGGTCTTCCTTCCTGAATGAAGTGAGCAAGCATAAAGTGTTAGTGCCAGAAAAGAGACAGATTGAGTTGGAAGGTGTTCCTTTAATGCAGTGTTTCTCAAACTTTTGTACTGGTGACGCCTTTCACATAGCAAGCCTCTGAGTGTGACCCCCCCTTATAAATTAAAAACATGTTTTTATGTATTTAACACCATTATAAATGTTGGAGGCAAAGCAGGGTTTGGGGTGGAGGCTGACAGCTCATGACCCCCCATGTAATAATCTCGCCACCCCCTGAGGGGTCCCAACCCCCAGTTTGAGAACCCCTGCTTTAATAAATATTGGAGTAAATAGATAAGTAAGCTTCCTGTTCTTGGACAGATCTAATTGATACTAGAGGTTTATATTACACTGATTTTTCATGGATAGATAGAGTTTATTCATTTGAGCAGGACATGCCTATTTTCCAGATGACTGCTCCCAGTTTTTTGGACTTCTGTACTCTCTAGGGTTCTGTGGTAGGTTATCAATTTGCTCATCAAGAATGAAGTTGTGATGAATAGAACCCCAAAAGAATTTGTTTTTTCTTGCTTTGTTCTCCACATGTCTTGAATATACTCATTAGAAGATCTGGATAACTGTTGATTTGAGCCTGAAACATTTTTTTTCTTGTTTGTATATTAATTCATATATTTGTGTCATGTACCACATTATGTAGCTACATTGTGTTCCAAGGATGAAATAATATAAAGTTCAAGTTGAAAATAAGATAGTCTTTGTAGTTTATAATGAGAATATAAATAATATAAATAAACTAATGCTTGTCATGGGGGGACACATTGAAAAGAAAGGGTTAAATAGTTGCTCTGGGGCCAGGTGGCCCTGCCCCACCACACCGTCAAAGCCTGCACAGGCTGGAGGAAGAGCTTCAAAAGAGGGGGGTGGAGAGTAGCCAATAGCAGGCAGACAGTAGAGGTAAACTGATGTATACTCTAAGCTCCTAAGAAGGAGAACTACATGAGCTCTGACCTGTCCAAGTCTACACAGAAAGGACTTGTGACTCTCTAAAGGTCAGAGACTTTGGCCTGGTCTACACTAACAATTTACATTGGTATAACTGTGTCTTTCAGGTGTGCAAGAAATCCACACCCCTGAGAGACATAGCTATACCAACCAAACCCCTGCTGTGAACAGCCACTGGGTCAACAGAAGAATTGTTCCATTGACCTCTCAGGGAAGGTGGATTACCTATGCCACCAAAAAATGTGGAATTTTGTAGCTTTCCTCTTGTAGCATGATCATGGGTGGAACTAGAGAATGGGACACCTGGAATTCTCTGCCTCCTAAGTATCTCTACAACTTGTGGCCATGTATTTTGTTTCTTCTAGGTTACAATGGCATTTTTGCCTTTCTGCTGAATTAGAACCACAAGACTGTAGTCTACCGTAGGTTTGTGGGGCCCAGAAGGCTACCAGTGTTTGCAGATGCATTGGGCCAAAGTGTATATTGTAATATTTCAGTATTTTGATTACTAGCCATTAGTGAATGATTATAACAGATGAACTTGCATGCTACCTGTCCTGGATACCAACAGCATAGGAATGATAAGGGTGTTTAAAACACAAATCATCTAAGCAAAATTAAAATATCCCAAAGATATTATACTATTGTTTTCCACAATAAAGGGAACAACAAAACTTTCCAGTATAAGGAATTCATTTCTCCAAACTTAAAAATATCATATTGTAATAATGGAAAAATAGCATGTACTGCTATATTATGATTTTGTTCAATTACGTTTTTCCCCTTACTTTCCAGACCATAGTAAGAATATACTAATTCTATTTCTGTCTGTGCTGCAGACAGAGTAGTCAAAGTGAATTAGTTTTCACTGATTTTTGCCTAGTCATCTGTAAACAAGATCTATTAAAATAATTAAATGCAGATTTTGTAATTTGTACAATGTTTAACTGAAAAATAGGAAATGTTGTAAGGATGAGTATATTTAGCACCAATTTGCCTCTAAGCTATACAAGTGTTGTGGACACCACTATTTCTTGGCGAATTAAATGCTAATCTCTTTTCGATTATGGGGTTGATGCTGACTTTTGTAAAATACACACAAAGAAAACCCCATGCTACTGTGAGAAAAATTATAAATAAAGTCAATAAGGTACATGCGAGCACACCGGAGTCCACCCACACAGAGCTCACTGAAGAACTGGGGCCTTAGTCTTTCCTCAGGCTAAACCTCCACTGGTTTCAATGGAACTTTAGCTGAGCTAAGATTAAGTAAACACTGCAGAATTTTACTCTTTTTGTCCACTGTGATTTTTAATTTAACTTCCTTCTCGCTGTTTTTCCCCCCCTGCAAAAAGGTTTCCTTTCTCAGTAACCAGATTACATTTATGCTAATTGTCCTAAAGGCTTAGCCCTTAGTCTTCAAATCCATTCCCTCACTTGGCTATTCCCTATGGAGCCTACCATATGCTCAAAGAGTGGTCAGAATAGATATCCAAGGGTAAGCAACTGCTGCTTTGCCAGCTTTTGACTAGCCTGATTGTTGGCTGCTGTCCTATCGATCCTCCTAGGATCTGTGAGAGCTGGTTTGCCTTTCATATCTGCTCTGGTTTTAAATGGTGATACATCAGCAGTATGATGTGGCTGCGTCTCAACAAAAGTGAAGTCCAGGCAGCCTCTCTGTGTATGTCAATTTCCCATCTATTCTGAATGAACTGTCTAGATACTAATGCTCCCATCACCCTGGTACCTGAACATTATACTCTTGCTAGCTAATTCTAAGAAGAAACTGCTGATTCTTTCAGATAGAGGCAATAGTTTTTCCTCTTGAAATGTGTTCCAGCTGTTTTCTGTCTTCCTTTTCCCTGGTCTTGAGAGACATCCATTTATCTTTGGCTTTCCTTTGTCAACAAACAGGGGTTTGTTTTTGTTTTTGTTTTTTGAAGGAGAAGTGAGTTTGGTTATGTTTCTTAGTTACTCCTCTTCTCCATCTCCTGTACTGCAGCTGCAGCATGAGCTAGAAAAGTTGTAGGGAGTTGTATGTACTGGCTGCTGAAGGAACTGGAACTAATTATATTTCCCCATCACCTTATTCTAGTTGTTATGTCAAGACAAGTTCAGAATATCTAAAATATGCATGTAGATTCAATCATAGGAACATGGCTACATGTTCAGTTGTCCAGAGTTGAAGAACTATCTAGTGGAGCCAGTCAAGTTCTTTCTCCAGCCCTGAAAGAGGAAGAATGACAAAGAGGATAACAGCACCTCTGAGGGGCTCTAAAGGGACAAATAGTGTTTGAGGAGCTGTAGGATGGAAGGTTGCCTACTAATGGTCCTGTGGAAGTTGGAAATTTTTGGGAAAGTGTCACAGAAATGCTGGGGCTGGCAGTCCTGTGGAATTTAGGAGTTTTTAGGGAGTGGTGAGATGGAATGTTTGGGCTCAAAGATTCTATGGCATTTGAGGGTAGTTGAGCTTTTGGGTGGAATATGCCATGGTATCCAAACACTCTCAACACTTCCAACTGCTACAAAGCCCAAACATTTGAAGACCTCCTTGTGAACCAGAAAAATCCTCTCAGTTTCATGAGAAGGGCACATTCACTCCATTCGTACAATCCCGATTTTCCTATAGGCGTCACTTAGCAGTTGCACAGCTCGTGTTTTAGAATTCTCTGGAGGTAGAGCCCCACTGCGATAGATCAGGAGAGGAGCCACAGAGCAGAGTCATCAGCACTTGTAATCCAGCACACTGTTGAAGAAGATGAAAATACAAGGTGCTGCTATTACAAACTGGCCTCTGCCTGTGCTGGGGACAACTGAGGGTTACACATGCATGCTGAAAATTACTATTCATGTTTTCTTGTCTAAGTTGTGGCAGCCTCCCAGGGCTGCACTATGGGCCACAACACTGCCCAGAATCTCAACAGTATTCCACAGCTCCACCCCTGACATGTTTACAAGGGGGTCCTTTAAAGGCAGTCTTATGGCCATCTCCAACACTACCTGCCCAGGAGGAATCCTGCCCCAGCCAGAACTGGGGCTTTTAGGGCTCCTTTATGCCACTCCACCCCTTTTATCGGGCATAAGATGCTGGAGTGGAGGTGAGGATCTCATCCTCAATGTACATAGTACTCTGTTCATAGGTAAATACACAGCCCTTTGTACCTAGCAGCAGAGCTCCTCAGTAGCAATTTGCATAGGATTACAGGGGATGGGAAGTGGGAATGTCAGGGATATAGTAGTAGCTTAGCCTGTGCATTTATGCACAGCCCAGAAATAGATTAGAGTTGTGACTTGGGTCCACTCCTCCACACCAGACCCTCTAATAGCTACCATTTATTTATACAAGTGTTCCATGCCCCAGTTGTGTGTTGCAAAGTGGGGAGAGAACAGAGTCAAGGATATTCTTTGGGCTTTGCTTGCAGAAGTTGGATGTGGCCCTAAGTAATTACAAATTTTCTGATGTTGATCTATGGCGTCATTCATCTTAAGCAAATCAACCTAATTGTCATCTAGAATAAACGTTGACAGGAGACAGTGGGTCTTGTGCAAGAACTGTATTGTTTATAGTGTGATATGACTGACATAAAAGCATTGTTCCTCTAAAGTTATTTTTGTAATGAATTAAGTTGAGTGCTATTAATTGTACCCTTTAAATCATTTAACTTGAGGCTTTTTAGTTTTTTCTTTAAAAGATTTAGATTGATAACATTATCTTCCTTTTCTCCATACTTTGACCACTTTGCCATTTTATTTGACTCTCTCCTGGACTTCCAGTCTCTTACTGTAACAAATCCATGCTCCTCAGTATTTATGAAGTCTGCAGTGTTTATAATGAGCTTAAATGAATTGAAAAACAAAATTTAAAAAGAGAAAGAAAACCCAAAGATTTTCTGCTTTATTTTCCTTTAACGGGCTGATGTTTGAATTTATGAAATGATAGCTCAATGTAAATATGGGTTAAATCCATCAACATATGATTGTACTCATACAGTGTCCATTATAAAAGACTATAGCAATTGGCACAATTTTTAATAAAGTGCCCTACACTTTAAGGTGTCAGGATATAGAATTTGAAGGTGCTTATAGATACTATTGTTGAGAACAAAATGGGGCAATCAGTGCCCTGTTGAAGAAAGTGTTGGTTCACTTTATTAGGTAGTATTTCAACAAAGACTAAAAGATCAGAAGTGGTGAATAATGTATATTTTTAAAGAGTGTAGTTCTTTCATATTGATTTTCATTATGCTGGCCAAGCAGGCTATTGGGAAATGGAATATTTTCATTAACATTTCTCTCTGAACAGTGGCTTTGCCTTGCAGATGTGGGTTGGACAGTCTAGTGTAATGTAGCTCAGCTGTTCATATTCTAGAGACCTGGATGGAGTTCACTCTGACATGTGAAGCAGAAGTTTAAGATTTTTCCTCCCATCCTTAGATTTTTATTTTTACCACCAACCCAGGTAAAAGAAAAAGTAAGCGAATGTTTGATTAAAACAATTTTTTTTAAGTGTGAGGATTAGTTGAAATGGGTCAAACATTTATTTAGCAATATCACTGTGTTTGCATTTGCTTTCCATATTATTTGGTATAATGGTGGAATATGTTTATATTATTTCCTTGATAAGAACATATTAAGTGCTGAAACCTTTATAAAAATAAGTAGTATATTTGAGTATCAAATGTCAGTGTGGGTGACATTTAAAATTAGTGCTTTTAAAGTTGTGCATTACCTTTTGAATTTCCTTTCCTCATCTATCAAAGTTGAGTGTTACCAGCTGGCACATTCTATGGAATGTTCTTTCAAGGACAAGTCATGACAGATAATCATGCTAGACATTTTCTGCCTTGGTTGTACTTCCTGCCTGACAACTTTTCTGGTTTTAATTACTCATTTTTATTTCAAAAGATATGTTCTGAAAATTATTTTACCACTTCAAAATTATATGGGGTCTTATGGCTAGTTCCTGCACACACCTGAAAGCAGTAGCCCAAAGAGAGAAAGGTTGAAATTTTTCTGCCCTATTTCTGGTTTCTCTTCAAAAGGCTAACACAAAGTCTACTTAAATCAATGGAATAAATCCCATTAACTTCAATGGGTTTTGGACCAGGCCCCAAACGTGGGAACAGGCCTTTCAGGAGATGCTTAGGGTAGGAAGGCCTTGTTCCAATGTATTTCAGTAGATACATCACAAGTAGTCTGTGCACCTTATCTTGTGCAGATCATAAGTGATATGATAATACATAGTTATTATACTAATACAGCATTCATGTTTGCCCATTTTGGGTAAAACCAAACAGTGCTGAAACAGGGACTATTAGCAGGAAATGTATTTTGACACTCTGGAAAAAAATGGATTTTTCTTCTTTTCATGTATATATCTTTGCAGTAATGCCAACCTTGAAAATTTTATTTAGGTTACACAAAGATACTTATATGCATATATTTTTAATACAAAAATCCTGACACTCACTAACCAAGAAAAGGTCATATTTCACAGCACTGTAACTATGAAGCAATTATGAGGTACTCAGAGATCTATTTGTCACTGCCATATAGTTATAGCAATGTAATCTGAACTTCATAAGGTGTAAATAAAACAAAACACCACCGGAAATAAAACTAACAATAAACCCACTAACTCTTCTTAGAGATTGACTTTGAAAATACATCTTCATTTTCAAAATGTTCACTATATATCTAGTTATGATGCACATTCAAAGGTCACGTTAGACACACAGCTTGCCAGTTGTGTGCCCAAATACCAACCTTAGTGTTTATTGGGTGTGCAAATGAGGACAACACTGATTTTTTTTATTTTATTTTATTTTTTGTGTGTGTGTGGATGACTTACCTCTGGCTTTGTTTTCACTGCTAAAAAGAGTGTGTTTTTACACAGGATAACTAAAGCATGTTAGCTATCCCACTGTAAAATCCTAGGGGAGACAAGCACTGTAGTCTTACTGCGAGGTAAACTAGGAAGATCAAACACAGGCTGGGGCATAGTGCTGACCTCGCCTTGCTATCTTGTGGCGAGAACTACAGGTGCCTTGTCTCCACTCGGATTTTTATACCAAGATAACTATTGTGCACTATCTTACAGTAAAAAAGACCTCACCTTTTTTGCAGTGAAGACATAGACTCTAACATCTGAGTGCTCCTACTATCAAGTGTGCAAGATATACATAAGTGTTCTGAAAGCAAGCTAGAATTATAAAAAGCATGTAGGAAACTTTTGTCCATTTTTTCTATTTATGTACTACTTATATACAAAATGAGCACATTGGAGGTTGGAGGGATATTTCATATAAAATTTAATTTAAAACATGATTCCTGTGTTTGATATACTTGAAGGTTAAGAACATGGTTTAAGGTTCTGAGGACATCATAAATTAGAATCTCTTTATACTGACCATGTTATTAGAACTGAAGAATCTCTTGAGGTTAGGTTTGGATAAGCATCCAAATGAGTAGATCATTATCTAAACCTTTTGGGTGTGAAAAACTGTATAGCTTAATTGATTTCCAGTACTTGTTGCATCTGGTTGTGGCCAGCAGAGTTGTCCCTCAGGGACGGCAAATCGGGGCGACCACTCCAGGCCCTGCGCTTTGGGGGGGCCCATGGGCCGGGTCAGGGTGGTGGGGCTCGGGCAGGCTCAGGCTTCAGTCCCCTCTCCTGGGGTCGTGTAGTAATTTTTGTTGTCAGAAGAGGGTTGCAGTGCAATGAAGTTTCAGTATCCCTGATCTAGCACTTAATTTATACTAACAATAATAATAATTGGATGTTGGCAGAAGATCCCAGAAGTAATTAGACCAAGGGAGGATGTTGCAGTGGTAGAAAGAGGCCATAATGTCTGTCATGCAGAGTACAGGTGAACCAGAGGCGCACAGTAAGTTGAGTGGCATGTGCTGGGGAGCAGCTATATCATGGTGGCTAGGGGAACCAAGTTTCTTTGTAGCTCCTGGCAAGAGTTAAATTTTCTCCCCATTTCAACCCAGCACGAGCTTTTAAGTAGGGCGATGGTGGTAACATAGCTTGTTTTCTACCAATGTGGATTCTCCCCCACGTGCAATGTGCTTAGTTGGTGCAGGAAGTTGAAATATATCCTTCCCTAAACCACTATTGTCTTATCAAAATTAACAATTGAGAAACATGCCCACTGGTCAAAACATTTTAGAACCCACCTTTTCTTTTGCAGTGGATTCTCCAGTTTCTTCTGAGCTCTGAAAACCAGAGCTTTGAGCATTCTGTTGTTCTTTGTTGTTAGTATTTAGTAATAGAAGTATAGAAGTAATAGAAGTGGTAGCATCCAGGGATCACAGTCAATAATAGAGCACTAGGTTCTGTAAAACACATAGTAAGGGACAGTTCCTTCCCAAAAACTTTACAGTCTACTCTGAGAAAAGATGCAACATGTGGGAGTGATAAACAAAAGGAGGGATGGGGAGAGGGAGTATGAATGGAATAGAAAAAGAAAACATGTATAGGTAGCTATTGCGTAACTTGAAGGTTTTTGAAGGTACCAAATGTTTAATAAATAGATCAAATCAGCTGTCCCTGCCAAATCATCATTGGGTGGCATATTTATTGTAGGCATCAAGGAGGAGAAAGTAACAACCTTACAGATTAATTCAGAGATGGTGTTCCATGAATAAGGAAGAGAAGCACTCTCCAGAATCCTCCCTGCCAGTTCAGTCTATGTTAAAAAAAAAAGTGCCATGTGCTCTGATGCAACCCAGACCTTAATGTGTTCTGAAGTTCTGATGTCTTTCAATAAGCTCTTTCCTGATTGCCACAATTCTGCCTTATCACCCATGGGGCAGGAGTATTGCACTATAGCCTGCATCTTCAGTTAATACTATAGAAATGGGAAATGATTTTAGCACTAAAACCCAACTTTGGTACAAAATAGAATCATCACAGCACTTCCATTCAACTCACCTCTTCATACCTCCTCACAGCAATCAGCACTCTTTTGTCACTCAGAGTAAATTAACCCACTGGGATATAACTCATTTCAAAAGAAGAACCCACCTAATTTTCAATGAAGCTTTTGTATATTAGAAATACTGTAAAACACTTAGATGATCAGGCATTAGGTTATTGTGTGCATCACCTGCACACATCTACCACTCAAAACTCTGCCCACAATTCTGACAATCAACCTGACAACACAGCCAATCAAATTCCATCCTACAGCTGCTTCCTAGGAAACCAACACATACTGTATCTATGGAAACTAACTGCAACACACTGGATGAAACATGAAGAAAAAATCCTGCAGTTTTTTCCCCACTTAACAAAAAAAAGTACTTGAAAATTGTTTAATACAGAGGAGGAAAGATAGCAGTATTGAAAAGCACAACAATATTGTGTTCAAACAATGTACAAAATAGATTACTCTGTGTGTGTGTGTGTGTAAATATAAATACACCAACACATATGTATATGTAATATATCCATACATTTGAGTTTGTGTTCCATAGACCCTGAATGAGAAATGACACAACAGATGTGAAAGTTACATTTCTCATTAACAGATGTTTGTTTCTCTGTATGCAGCATGTTTGCCTATTGTATCTCTGTGTGTGTGCATGCATGCGCACACACACACACACACACACACACACAAGCATTTAAAACTACTTCTGTGGTTATATATTTTATATATTATATATATAGTCAGATTATTAGAGTATGCAAAGTAGGAAAAATCTGATTTTCATTTTGCAATGCAAAGATACACATTTTATTTTATAATTGTAAATTTCACTACATTTCTTCTGATCCCTTTGTGAGTGCTACCCTTGTAGAACAGAGAGTGTGAGAAGAAAGGAAGAAGAAACATTAAAGATCATGCCATACAACGTAACAGGAAAGAATTTGATATACAGCACCTTATAAAGAACCCTGAATGTTATAAATAGTACCTTAAAAAGAGGGCACCAAAGACAAATAGTGCACACCAATTATAACAAGACAGAACAGCCCCTTTCACCTTTTGTCTATTGTATACCAATGTAAAGTACTGTGTACACAGTAAATGTGTCCAGGGAGTGTGCAAGTATGTGTCAGAGGGAGCATTTATGAATTTGGAATGAATGAAAATGTATTAAATTATAGACTTTTTAAAAATCTTCCCCAATAATTTAATTTCATTGCATTGTAGTTATTTCAATTCCCAATACTCAAGACCACTAACATAATTTGAAGGTGAAAGGCTGTTTTCCACTAAGACAGACTGTAAATCTGCATGCTGATTGCTGAGGCCCCTGATAGTTAGAACAGATGGGGCTTCTATGTCTCTGCAATGCCCCCTGCTCAAAGCACTACTTAAATGGAATAATCTAGCCTACTAGGATTGCCAACTTTCTGATTACAGAAAACAGAACACCCTTGCCCCACCCTCTGCCCCAAGGCCCTGCCCCTTCTCAGAGGCCCTGCCCCTGCTCACTCCATCCCTCACTCACTCTCCCTCGTCCTTGCTGACTCGCTCATTTTCACCGAGCTGAGGCAGAGGGTTGGGGTGTGGGAGGGGGTGAGGGCTCCACATGGGGGTGTGGGCTCCGGGGTGGGGCCAGGGATGAGCGGTTTGGGGTGTAGGAGGGGGCTCCAGCTGGGGCCGAGGGGTTCGAAAAGTAGGAGGGGGCTCAGAGCTGGGGCAGTGGGTTGGGGTGTGGGAGGAGGTGAGAGGTGCAGGCTCTGGGTGGTGCTTAGCTCAGTCCCAGGAAGTGGTGACCTAGGAGCACCTAGGAGCCGGAGGGACATGCCAGCCGCTTCTGGGAGCCGCGTGGAGCCAGCCGCTACGGCCAACCAGACTTTTAGCATCCCGGTCAGCTGTGCTGACAGGAGCCGCCAGGGTCCCTTTTTGACCAGGTGTTCCAGTTGAAAACCGGATGCCTGGCAACCCTATATCCTACTGACACTCAGGGAGAGATGGCCATTCCATTCTGTTAACCCATTCACCAAAACTGTAGGACTGCATTCTCTTCTGCTGTGTCTGTTCAAAGGTGATTTATTTTTAAAGTTTGAAGAAAGGCCATGTAGCCACTTTTTTGATTCCCATTTAAAACTGTTTCAACTTTTTTGTGCTCTGATAAATCCAAAGTTTTAAAACTTCAAAACTGACAAACAGGTAGCTGGGAATGAGCTGTAATCACTTTGCCTTGATTGAAAATATTTAATTAGGAAACACAAAATTCTGAACTTTGAAGTTCTACTCTGCTGAGCATAGTTTCTGTTCTGATCCATGTAAGTACTGCTGTCTCTCCTTTTCTCCTATCCATCTCCCTTTTTTCATCTCTTCATTTGTATTTGAGTGTTGAGAGGATTTTTAAAACTATTTTTCTGTTGTAATCAAAACATATAATAGTGTCTTGCATGCGTTGGCAGCTACACTTTATAACTAGATTGTTTACTATTATTGTCACACCAAATAGTCATACTGCAGACACTCAACAAGATTCTGGATGAATTCATATTCACCGGGGGAGGGTGTTTGGACCTGGAAGTCTGGCAGAATAATTTCTTGTTACTCAGCAAGTTTACATACATCTAAAGAGGTCATGGTGAGAACTGAACAAGACACTTCTCCTGCCCTATTAACCTTCCTTAACATTACAACCTGACACCTATGCAGCTGTTCATTACATTTTAACTCTAACAGTATAGCAAACTTAAAAAAATAAAAATAAATTATCTGACAACTTTTCAGTGACTTACATGAAATTAGCTGATGGGTTCAGTCCAGTTCTTGGAATATTAGGTGGCCATATTCCCCAAATGACTGCCATATATGGCATCAATTGAAACCATTGTTGGCAGTCTCAGCAGAGGCCAACAACTGAATGGGTCTGGAACTGACCTTCTTTGTAATGATCCCTCGAAAGCAAGGCTGAAAGATTTTGAATGGACAGAGTGGGAGGCTTCCATGTCACTGCCTATGTGTGATGTACATTTTGGCACAACTTCTCTAGAAGTGCATGCTTGGGAGTGGAGGTAGGGGGCCTGATTATCCATTGCTGTGCACCTTCTGTAGTCATTTACATCAGTGCCAAGTAGGTGCAACTGGGCTCCCACTGTGCCGATCAATAAAGGATAGGATTTGACAGCCCCCAGCTACACAGCCTTGGCTAGTTAGTTCAAGATGTAGCAGCTCATGTTTTTAGCTCTGGAGGTCCGCCAGTTCAATCTCTGGTATGTTAGCCAAGAGGCTGCTTGTGTCACTACCTTTCCGATTTGGTGGCATTTTACACCCACTTTGTACTGGTGCTAATGACTAAACAAGGTGAAGGGCAATGGAACATCAGGCCCTGGATTTTTTCATTTTCTTTCTCAATCTGCTACAGCCTGAGATTACTGATGCTGTAAACCATCTCCTTTTTGCCATGAATTTGTCTGTGGATTGAAAACACTTTCAAGATAACACTGAACAGCGCACTGATACACAGATACCCTCCCACCAACAACACAGGAAGAAGAACTCCACATGGACTCCTCCTGAGGGTCGAAATGACAGTCTGGACCTATACATAGAATGCTTCCGCCGACGTGCACAGGCAGAAATTGTGGAAAAACAACATCGCTTGCCTCATAACCTAAGTCGTGCAGAACGCAATGCCATCCACCCTCAGAAACCACCCTGACATTATCATCAAAGAGGCTGAGAAAGGAGGTGCTGTTGTCATCATGAACAGGTCTGACTACCAGAATGAGGCTGCCAGACAACTCTCCAATACCAAATTCTACAGGCCACTTTCCTCAGATCCCACTGAGGAATACACTAAGAAACTGCACCATCTACTCAGGACACTCCCTACACTAACACAGGAACAAATCAACATACCCTTAGAGCCCCGACTGGGGTTATTCTATCTACTACCCAAGATCCACAAACCTGGAAATCCTGGACGCCCCATCATCTCGGGCATTGGCACTCTCACTGAAGGACTGTCTGGATATGTGGACTCCCTACTCAGACCCTACGCCACCAGCACTCCCAGCTATCTCCGTGACACCACAGATTTCCTGAGAAAACTACAATGCATTGGTGACCTCCCAGAAAACACCATCCTAGCCACCATGGATGTAGAGGCTCTCTACACAAACATCCCACACACAGATGGAATACAAGCTGTCAGTAACAGTATCCAGGATGATGACACAGCACAACTTATTGCTGAGCTCTGTGACTTTATCCTCACGCACAATTATTTCAAATTTGGTGACAATATATACCTCCAGACCAGTGGCACCGCTATGGGCACCCGCATGGCCCCACAATATGCCAACATTTTTATGGCTGACCTGGAACAACGCTTCCTCAGCTCTCGTCCACTCACGCCCCTTCTCTACCTACGCTACATTGATGACATCTTCATCATCTGGACCCATGGGAAGGAGACCCTGGAAGAATTCCACCATGATTTCAACAGCTTCCACCCCACCATGGACCAAACTACACGGGAGGTCCACTTCCTAGACACCACCGTACAAATAAGCGATGGCCAGGTTAACACCACCCTATACCGAAAACCCACCGACCACTACGCCTACCTTCATGCCTCCAGCTTCCACCCCGGACACACCACACGATCCATCATCTACAGCCAAGCACTGAGGTACAATCGCATCTGCTCCAACCCCTCAGACAGAGACCAACACCTACAAGATCTTCACCAAGCATTCTCAAAACTACGATACCCACACAAGGAAATAAAGAAACAAATCAACAGAGCCAGACATGTACCCAGAAGCCTCCTGCTACAAGACAGGCCCAAAAAAGAAACCAACAGAACTCCACTGGCCATCACCTACAGTCCTCAGCTTAAACCTCTCCAACGCATCGTCAGTGATCTACAACCCATCCTGGACAATGATCCCTCACTTTCACAGACCTTGGGAGGCAGGCCAGTCCTCACCCACAGACAACCCGCCAACCTTAAGCATATTCTCACCAGCAACCACGCACCGCACCATAACAACTCTAACTCAGGAACCAACCCATGCAACAAACCTCGATGCCAACTCTGCCCACATATCTACACCAGCAACACCATCACAGGACCTAAACAGATCAGCTACAACATCACCGGCTCATTCACCTGCACGTCCACCAATGTTCTATATGCCATCATGTGCCAGCAATGCCCCTCTGCTATGTACATTGGCCAAACTGGACAGTCACTACGCAAGAGGATAAATGGACACAAGTCAGATATCAGGAATGGCAATATACAAAAACCTGTAGGAGAACACTTGAACCTCCCTGGCCACACAATAGCAGATGTAAAGGTAGCCATCTTACAGCAAAAAAACTTCAGGACCAGACTCCAAGATGAAACTGCTGAGCTCCAGTTCATTTGCAAATTTGACACCATCAGATCAGGATTAAACAAAGACTGTGAATGGCTATCCAACTACAGAAGCAGTTTCTCCTCCCTTGGTGTTCACACCTCAACTGCTAGCAGAGCACCTCACCCTCCCTGATTGAACTAACCTCGTTATCTTCATACTGATTTATACCTGCCTCTGGAGATTTCCATTACTTGCATCTGAAGAAGTGAGGTTCTTACCCACAATGATCCCTCACTTTCACAGACCTTGGGAGGCAGGCCAGTCCCCATTGGGAGCTTATGCTCCCAATACTTCTCTTAGTCTTAAAGGTGCCACAGGACCCTCTGTTGCTTTCTGTGGATTGAAGCGAGGAAGATTTTTCTGTTGCAGCAAAGGGTGGGAAAGCTATTTGTGCTGTCTTTGTGACCAGTTTAATTAGATATGTTGCCTGTTTATATGCTGCTTGCTTATATATATGTAATGCCAGATGCCCCAGCCACAGGTCCAATAAAAAGCATTAAAATAAACTGATGACTTCAGTTGCTGGTGGTATAAAACTGGACCTTTATGAATGAAAATCTAATAGGCAATTAACCATAATAGAGCTTAGAAAAATATCAGAAAAGCCCTGGGGAATTTGTTAAAATCTATAAATGTGTTTTGTTAAATCCCCTGTTAAAATTTTATCTTTGCATGTTCATTTTCCTCTGTATGTTAGATCATTAGTGTTCTCATTTTTTGACATCCTTCTTTGGCTCCTAGGGAAGTTCAAACTGCTAAGTTTTCACATTGAACATTCAAAGCACTATGTAGGAAGCATGTGCAAAAGTGTTAAATAATTGGTGATATGTGTTTACTTTCTAGTACAATTATGAAAATGAACCCTGTTTCATTTTCACCAGCCAATTTAAATCAGTCTACAAAAAAGTAGAAAGCTGTGTCTCCAAACTTGTATGTTCTAACCAAATTTCAAAATGTACGTGGGGTGGTTTAAGAGTGTACTATGACTACAGGCAGTAGATTTTAAAGAAGTTTGAGGGAGTTAGGTGCTCCCATCTCATTGAAATCCAATGGGATTTGGATGCCTGATTGATTTAGGTTACTTTGACTATCCCACATTCAGTAGTTAAAGATTAATAACTGGATATTTGCACCACTGTTTGCAAGTACCTAACACTATGTTTAACATTGATGCTTATTTGTTTACATTGATATTTATAAAGAAAGTGGCAACAATCTTGACAGTCCCAAGCCCCAAAGAGTTGGACCGAAAATACCATTCCCAACTCATCTTTAGAGTCAGTATAATACCACCTTCCACATGAGCCTCACAACGCCTCTGAGATAGGTAAGTATTAACTTCCCCATTTTAAAAGATGGGGGGGAAATGAGGTTATGTTTTACCCAGAAAGTCTCCAAATAGCACTCAGATTTTCTGGTTTCCCGTCATGTGGATTTCAGTTTCCAGGTCGCATAATAGGTTTGGCAGTTAGGGAAGAAAAACACACACACACACCCCTTTTTCTTAAAAACTGAGCAAATTTGATCTGAGTCCCTGAAAGAAAATAAATGTGCAATACCACCATTCCAGACTAGAACCACATTTGATGATCAAGCCATAACAATTAAACAATATATTTACTAGTTTGTAATCTTGTCACTATATGTAAGATTTTGAAATACATTTTGCTTTATAAAATGATAGTGTTTATTCTTTACACACCAAAAGTGGTATGTCCCATATAGTCACGCTAAATTGCACTGAAAGATTGATAAGCATTGAAAAAGTTTGTAGTCACTGATTAGAGTTTCTCCACTTTTTAATTCAGAGACATTTTAAAACTCTCAGACACCAGGGTCTAGTGACTAGACAAATATTTTATAAACAAATTAGCAATATTTTACATTAAATAGGCAACTACGCCAGCACACCCAGAAATCTAACCAAAGGACAAGTGCTCCCCAATTCAGAGAAGAGTGTTAGTGGCACGTTGCTAGATAATGGGAGTCTGGTTATCGTCTCTTCTACCAATTTAAAGAGGCAGAGTGGTGTTTTGGTTTTATGGAAATGTAAATGTGATGGGTGACACTCATCTCTTGAGTGCCTCCTAGTAGCTGGGTGTGGAACTGCAATCTTTGCTTTTCTTGGCACCCCTTGTAGATTGTCCACCTTGCCTGGTAGGTCTTCAGTGGCTCAGCCTTCCAGCCAAGTCATGCAGTGAAATGAATAAACCCCTTCCAGGGTAGCAAAGCATTCAACACACTGTCTGCCCTCACTAGGGTCTTCAGCCCCATCTCTGGGCCCCTTTAAATGCTGCCTTTCACTTGGGCTTCCCAACAGAGCCTTTTCCCCTTATTGGGGCTTAGGGCGCTATGCTGATGGGATAACATGGGCCTGCCCACTCCTCTGAGTCCCATCACAGGGACTCTATAAACAGCAACCATGTACCACTGCCACAATTCCCTGGGCTTTTTCACATGTAGCCCTTTCTCTTTGCCTTTACCCCAGGGCTGAAGTTCTCAGATCCTCTTCCTCCTTGCTTAATTCAAAAGTTACCAGCACCAGCCTTCTGATTCTCTCTTGCACTTCCATGACCAAATAGGAGCACACTTCCTTACTCCTCTGGTCTCAGTCAAGAACTGACCTGCTAAGGCCCTGCAGCTTCTTTTATATGAGCCTCCTGGGCTCTGACTGGCAGCCTTTCTAGGAAGGGCTGGAGGACCCACCTGCACTGCTTCTTCCTGGAGCATGGTATAGGACTCCAGCACCTCTAGCAGGCAGCCACGAAGGGCCAGGGACACCCCACCATAGCAAGTTATTTTAAAATTTGTGTAAAGTCATTCTTGAAGTCAAGACTATGTAAAACAGATGCACATACATTGACTCTAGCAAAATAATGTAACTGGAACATACATTACTTCCAGTACATTGTGCTAGACTGTACAATAGCTGGAGGCCTCTATACTCCAACGATGGAATATTTTTTTTCTTCAGTTTTCAGGGAAGCTAGATGGCAAGTTAGCTAGATTGTGAAAACTTTCATCAGGAAATCAAAGCCATTTTTAGTTGTTTTGTTATTCCAACAATATTCTCAGGAAGGTAATCCAAAGAAACTATTGTAAATCTCTGTAAAGGTCTGTAACCTTTTACTTTTCATTTGGTTTCCCTTTCATTACTATTTCCTTTAGTCTTTAGTACTGATATAGCCTTGTAGCCTTGCATACAGTAATAATTAACTCTATGCAATGTTATATATATATGCAAGATAATAATTACGTAGTCATCATCTCAGCAAATATAGTGTTAAATATCTTTTTGCTTTCTAGATCACTGCTGAGACTCAAACATGAAAATATGGAATGAAATCCTGACCCCACTGAAGTCAATAGGAGTATGGCCATTTACTTCAGTGGGTCTAGGATTTCATTCCTAAAGTTCATATTTAATAAGGGAAAATTTAGAGGTGAGGTGTTTTAACTAATTTTCTAACTAAAGGTATTGTCTAATTATGAGAATTCTGAACATAGTGCAGCCCTGTTGGAAGTACAGCAACTATGTCAGACACTTATGAAAGAGATATTGAAAGTTGGGCCTGTTCAAGTGCATGCCTAATGTGTGTAGAAGTACCCAACATAAATTCACTAATCAGGCATGTGTACATGGCCAGTTAGGTACTGTAAGATGCTAGCTTGTCCCCAGCCCATGAAAGACCCACTGCCACACCCAGAGTCTCATTTCCAGGCATATATTCCAAACATAAGCAAACAAACAAAAACAGTTCCTCAGCCCACCCTGGGCCACAGCTCCCAGGGGAATTTCCCCTTTGCCTCTTTCAATTCTCCCTGCTTCGGGGCCTAATAAAGCATTCTCCCATGCTCTGTTAATTGAGCACTGCCTCCTAGGATTCTTTCCTTGGAGACTATTTTCCTCCTGGTGTATTCCTGCAGTCTCCCCTCCCAGGGTGCTCTGGCAGCCTCTCCCAGGGAAGTCCTGCTACCCAAGACTCTGGGCTTCTGGCCTGTCTCCTTTTTCCCCAGAGATCATGTCCCATTTTCCCATGTCTGCTCTCTTCCCCTTTCTTGAATGAGTTTCAGGTCTTACTCACCCAGTTTCCTCCCTTTCTGGAGCCCAAGTGCCTTCTCTTATAGTCTGACTGGAGGTCAGCTGTTCAGTCACAGGTACTCTAGCCTCTTCCCTCTTTAAGGGCAGTGCCACCCTTTGACAGTATCCAGCTGGCCATGTGCATATAACTGATCTGAAAGCACACATTCCGCATGGCTTAGGCAGACATAAATGTATGCAAGCAATTGCATATACCTAACTCTGAAAACCTGGCCCTTTGTCCAGGTATGTATCCAAAACAGATTTTAGTAGGGTTACCATATGTCCGGGTTTCCCCGGACATGTCCGGCTTTTGGGTCTTTAAATAGCCGTCCGGGGGGAATTTGTAAA
>NW_020664444.1:20626642-20656557 GCF_002925995.2 Terrapene triunguis | reverse complement strand
GGGGAGGGGGCGGAGTTGGGGCGGGGACTTTGGGGGAGGGGGCGGAGTTGGGGCGTGGGGGCGTGGGCGGGGCTGGGGGCGGGGCCAGGGCCCCGTGGAGTGTCCTCTTTTTGGACACTCCAAATATGGTAACCCTAGATTTTAGCCTTTATGCAGGTACTATCTCCTTTGATAGTATCATAATTTTAAAGAAAGCAGGGCAACATCCTACCATTCCTAGAGCAAAAATAATTTAAAAATTTGTCCCTAGCCAACTGAGAATCTTGCCATCTTGTAGAACATATGTTATCAGAGGAGCTGCTGTCCAGTCCCAATGTACTGGCGGTACTCCCTACCTTAACTTACTATTGCTAAAATAAATATCATTAATAGTATTAACATAGTGTTTGCATACATAATTGCTTTCCCCAATGTATTTTAGTTTTCCCTTAACTATTTCTGAAATCTAGGGCTTGATCCACCTCCCACTGAAGTCATTGAAAGACTCCCATTGATTTCATGTGAGTAAGATCTGGCCCCTAAACTCAGTTTTCGGCTAACTGTTATGGTATACTAGCTTTGTCTAGACTAGAGATATAGGACTGGATAGAAGCTCATCAAGTCCAGTCCCCTGCCATTGCCGGCAACCCAATCAGATAATCCCATTTGTAAAGTTAGCAAACACCCTTTTAAAACAAGGTAGGCCATTAGCCTGCACTGCTTGTATTGGAAGGCTGTTCCAGAGCCTCACTTCTCTGATGGCTAAAAACTTTCTCATTTCCAGATTACATTTATTCATGGCCACTTTATACCCATTTGTTCCTGTGCCAATATTGTCCTTTAGCTTAAGTAGATCTTCTCCCTCCTTGTGTTTACCCCCCGATGTATTTATAAAGAGCAATCATATGGCTTTTCAACCTTTGTTCTGCTAAACTATACAAGCCAAGCTTGTTTAGTCATCTCTGGTAAGATAGGCTGTACATTCTCCTTTTCATCCTAGTAGCTCTTCTCTGCATCTGTGCTTTACCTTTCTATTATTTTCCTTCCAATTCAGACTTTAATCACTTTGTTGCTACTCTAGACCCTCAGCTTCCCTTACTAAGCTACAGCTATTCTTTCAATCTCACCCTCAACTGAATCAAATTGTCATTCCAGTTCTAACTGAAGGACCACTTCACACCAAAACTCCAGGCGCTTGCCAGTCAGCTTTGCTCATGGAGTGGGGTTTTCTCTCAGGCTCCTCTGACCCTGGTTACATTTATTTTATATCATTTTACTTACATACAGTGGGCCAGATCCTCAGATAGTGTAAATTGTCATAGCTCCATTGTAGCCAATGGAGTCCCAGTGCCTGGCTATAGAGTCCCCATACCTAGTACAGATTACTTTCCATGGTACTTTGAATCAGCTGTGCTGGCTGGCATACTGTGGGGAGGTCGAGCCAAGAGTTAGTCCACGTGCAAAGGAGGGGCCGTAGCAGCTTTCTAGAGGCTGCTCCACGCCGGTATAGACACTCATTATTACCCATGATGTAGGTAGCCTGTGCAAGGGAGTAAGGGGGCTCACAATTTACCAATAATCTTCTGGAGGCATCCTACTTTGATTCTTGGTGCCCAACTCCCCAGTGGACTTAGCAGGTTGGTCTGAAGTTTTCTTCTTGGTGGTGATCAGCTCAGAGTGGATTTGAATTATATCTCCCACTTCCAGCAGCCACTGGGGCTGCTGACAGTCTCACTAAATGTTCTCTTTAAACATTTGTTAATTAATTAAAACTAACCGCAGCACTGGTGGCTGTAGTTCAGCTCCATCCCAGGCACACTGGCAGCTAGGAGAATGCTGGTGCACACTCCACAAGTCTCCCAGAGAGTCAGGGCCCCAAAAGTAGCAGGGAGAATCAAGGTGCCATGCTGGCCTCCAGATTAATCTTATTTATTTTACTCTCTTTGAGACTGCAACTATGGTGCCTGCACAAAATTACCCTCTGACCCAGTAAGCGAGATCTGCAAATGTTTGTGAAAACCTCTAATTTTGCATGGGGTAGGGGAGAAGAGAGAGAAAAGTAAAATCATGGAATTTCACATGGTTCTTCAGCCAAGGAACCTCCAAACATTAAGCTTAGCTGTGGATAAATCAGAGGATTTCAGTGACTAATGTTTTTCATGGTTCTATCAGATTTATCTTTTCTGCAAAGCAGGACCTCAGATAAAGATGCCAGGCAAAGATGGCCAAGAAACAGCAAGTAAGCAAAGATACCTGAGCCTCAGGTTAGAAGTACATTGATTTTGGCAAACAAATTTCGCTCCATTCAGCTATTAAATGTATTAAGTTAAGAGGAAATGAAGTCAGCAGCTAGGATGTTTGGCTGATGTATACTGTGCACCAACTAAATACTCCAAATCTTTGTAATGAAATTAATAAATTATCTACTTTTTGGCTGTGCTATTTTCTCTACATCCTTAGAACTCACATAAATGGAGATGGTACTGTGGTACATCACTGTAACAAGTGACTTTAAGTACATTATAATATCTCACCATGGCAACATCTTTCTGCTGATGTTATTTATAGTAAAAGAAAGAAAACAAAAACAAATCACCAAAACCCTGAAAAGCAGAGTTGAAGGGCTAACCCAGGTCAAGGTTTTTATCTTCATAACTGTCTGTAAAGTGCTTTGCACACTTTTGGCACCATATAAACAATAAATAATAATTTAAAGAAGAAACAATACTTTTCTGCTTTTAATTCTCACTTTTTCAACTTTACATAAATATACTAAGCACAAGTGAATTTACCTAGTTACATGGCTTTTGCTTGGGTAGCTCTGGCCAAATATAACTTGATTGTAATAGAAAATGCTAGAAAAATACACTATAGTTTGCTTTTATACCTTGGAGTTTGGCACAGGGCCCAAGTGTGTGTGTGGAGTGGGGTGGGGCCTGGGATAATTCCAACTTTGCACTTCCCTGAGACTTCCTAGTGTCTGTCCATCCCCTGGCATAAATTAGAGAAGCTTCAGGATAACTAACTAATTTATGCTGACTGGTAAGGCCCCTTAGGGGCTGTTATGCCATTTGGGGATTGCCAGAATGTTATCACTCCAACAATGCCCTGACGTGCCTCCTCCACCAAAGGGTTGGGAGGAGGATCTGGCCCTATGTTTTGAATCCATTACCATGTCTCTGTTTGATTCGTGCATATACAAATCAGTGCTTTGGAGCAGGCATGTGTTAGGGAAGGCCTGGTGAAGAATGGGGGGGTGTTGGATCAGAGGGTAACAGGACTGGTGGGGAGACATGGAGGAGCTTGGTTGTGGGGGAGCTATGGTGGTTATCTGTTACACAAAGGATGAATATGGCTTTGGGATGATGGGGGAGAAACAGGGCTTGAGTTCCAAGGTTCTGGGAGAGGGCAAGCAGAGCGAGAGGAGCTCTGCCCTGCTGAGCCATCTGTGTTTCATCAGAATGCGCCTGCCTTCTAATGAACCACCCCAAGGGTCTCTATCATGGAGCAAGAGGGGGAGAGAACAGGGATGTGGTAGCCATCCATCTAGAAATGTTGTGGTTGTATGGGGATCAGTGGCGATGTTTGGTGGGATGCTGAAATGGAAGGGATGGGACTGTGAAGTAAGGTTGGAGGGGCGGCGTGCTCAGCACTGAGGCAATGACATTTGTAGGGTTTCTCTCTGTGTTGTTGCCTAGTGTGCCAGGAAACCAAAACAACAGTGCTGGAGGAACCCTTCAAGTAACATTGCTTCAGGACAAACCCCATCCCAGGCCCCTGGGACAGTTGTAGTTCCCCTCCACTCCTGACTCTAACCTCCACTTGCCCTGTTTGTATATTATGATCAGTCATTAATGTGTAAAAGAGAAAGATTTCAGTCCTGGCTAAAGTACAAATCTGAAGGTAACTTTAATGTCTTTGGCCAAAATGTTCAAATGTAGGTGGCCGAAATTAGGCACCTAAAGAAGTAGCTTGGTTTTCAGGTCACCGAGCAACCACAATTCCTGGTGACTTTGAATGGAGTTGTAGGTGCTCATCACCCGAAAAAGTCAGGTCACTCATTTAGGTGCCTGACTATGGATGCAGGTGTCTAATTTTAGGCACCCACTTTGGAAAACATTGGTCTTATCTCTTGTTTCACTCCCACACACTCTTCATTCATCCAACTTTTTTTAGAAGAAGAAGCCCTATGTTTATATTCAGTGTAAATAGGGAAGGAAGCGAAGGGGAAAAATGAAGAGATTCTGAATTAAACCCAGACCCCCCCTTCCCCAACTATTTTTAATCCTTCATGAATCTTTCATTACTACTTCCCACAAAACACCTCCTGCCTTCTCCAAA
This sequence comes from Terrapene triunguis, assembly GCF_002925995.2. Lineage (NCBI taxonomy): Eukaryota > Metazoa > Chordata > Testudines > Emydidae > Terrapene > Terrapene triunguis. The sequence goes on along the minus strand of NW_020664444.1, from coordinate 20,652,237 downwards.
TGTTCTATCAAATAAATAAATAAATGCTTCCAGGCTTGGTAGATAAAAGCAGCACAAAAATAATTGTATTTAAGCAAAACAGTTTTTTAAATCTACAGGCATAGTGACTTCCCACCCCAACATCTTTTGCAATAGGAGTAAGATCTTTAAATGTCAGGAGAGTAAGTGCTGTTAGCTGTGCAAACAAATCTGTAATATGCATATGAGGGAAGGCAGGGAATGTTCAGGATATGGAAAACTTTCTTAGCCAGAGCATGGCTCTTTCTGCTCACTTGTACATAGGGTTGCCAGGCATCCAGTTTTCGACTGGAATGCCCAGTCGAAAAGGGATCCTGGCGGCTCTGGTCAGCACTGCTGACCGGGGCGTTAAAATTCTGGTCGGCGGCACAGAGGGGATAAGGCAGGCTCCCTGCTTGTCCTGGCTCCACACAATTCCCAGAAGCAGCTGGCATTTCCCTCTGGCTCCTAGGTAGAGGCATGGCAATGGGGCTCTGCACGCTGCACCCGCCCCAAGAGCTGGCTCCGCAGCTCCCATTGGTTGGGAACCATGACCAATGAGAGTTGCAGGGGCAGCACCTGTGTGGATGGGGGCAGCGTGCAGTTCTGCCTGGGTGCGCCTCTGCCTAGGAGATGGACATGCTGGCCACTTCTGGGAGCCACCTGAGGTAAGCACTGCCCGGAGATGGCACCCCGAACCCCCTCCTGCACCCCAACCTTCTACCCCAGGTTGGAACCCCCTCCCACACCCTAACTCCCTCCCAGAGCCTGCACCCTTCACCCCCTCCCTAACCCCCTGCCCCAGCCCTGAGCCCCTTCCCGCACCCAAACTCCCTCCCAGAGCCTGGACCCCTTCCTGTACTCTGAACCCATCAACCCCAGCCCCACACCAGAGCCTGCACCCCCATCAGGAGCCCTAACCCCCCCCTGCACTCCAACCCCCTGCCCCAGCCCGAAGGCCCCCCCTGAACCCCTCATTTCTGGCCCACCCCAGAGCCCACACTCCCAGCCCACAGCCCATACCCCCTCCCACACCCTATCGCTCTGCCCCAGCCCGGAGCCCCTTCCCACACTCCAAACCACTCATTTCTGGCCCCACCCCGAAGCCCTCACCTCCTCCCGCATCCTAATCCCCTGCCCAGCCCAGTGAAAATGAGTGGAGGTGGGGGAGAGTGAGCGATGGAGGGAGGGGGATGGAGTGAGTGGGGTGGGGCCTCGGAGAAGGGGTAGGGCAGGAGCAGGGACTCGGGAAGGGCCGGGGCAGTGGTGGGACAGAGGCGTTCGGTTTTCTGCAATCGGAAAGTTGGCAACCCTACTTGTACAGGGGAGTAAAGGAGTGTAAGGATCCCCTTACTCCCTGCACATGTTACCTGTATTGCAAAGGACAGAGCAACTACTAGTGGATCCCAACTCTCCTGCCATGGGAGGGCAAAGAGTAGGTGGAGCCTTGTCTCCACTCTTCCCCCTCCATGTGCCAGCTGTAGGAACCTGCATGGTACTTGGAGGGTGGAACACAGATTGCAGGAAGGGAGAATTTGGAGGAGGCACCAGGAAATCAATGTATGTGCATATGGTTGGAATGCATTTCTGTAAGAAAGTTCGTTTAATGAAGAGTCTGTTTAGTTTTCAAAACATGGATTCTTCTCCTGTTATTGCCCAGCACACAGTACATGAAACATGAGACAGCACAGCTGAGCTGGCACAGAAGGAGAAATAAGTTGTATCAGGCAAAGGGCTGGCGCAAATTACTTTCTTCCATGGAACAAGGGAAAGCAGAGATTGAACTGCATTCTTTGAGCCAAAATGGGTTCAAAACTATACTCAAAAGGGGCAGGTGAAAAACGCCCACAGATAAGCATAAAAAAGGCCACCTTAACAGAGCTAGAGATTCTATAAATACACTCGGAGCAAGAGAAAGACACTGGATAGTGTAGGTCCTCTGCTTACTGGGGAAAGAGAGCTAATAACTGTTGACATCAAGATGACTGAGGTGTTCAATGCTTATTTTACTTCAGTCTTAACTAAAAAGGTTAATGGTGACCAGATACTCAACACAATTATTATTAACTGCAAGGGGAAAGGAATGCAAGCCAAAATAGGGAAAGAACAAGTAAAAGATTATTTAGATAAGTTAGATCTATTCAAATTCATCCTAGGGTACTTAAGGGACTGAAACAATCTCGGAATTGTTGGCAGTTATCTTCAAGAACTCCTGGAGGACAGGTGAGGTCCCAGAGGACTGCAGAAGGGCAAACATAGTACCTATCTTTACAAAGGGGAACAAAGAGAACCCAGGGAATTATAGACCAGGATAGATACCTCAAAAGATTCTGGGACAAATTATTAAACAATCAATTTGTATCCTAGAGGAGAATGGGGTTTTAAGGAATAGTCAGCATGGATTTGTCAAGAACAAATCATGTCAATCCAACCTAACTTTTCTTTGACAGAGTTACTGGCCTAGTGGACTGGGGGAAGCAGTAGATGTGATAGATCTTGATTTTAGTAAGGTTTTTGACACAGTAACACATGACAGTCTCATAAGCAAACTAGGGAAATGTGGTCTAGATGATATTACTATAAGGTGGTTGCACAACTGGTTGAAAGACTGTACTCAAAGAGTATCTATCAGTGGTTCACTGTCAAACTCGGAGGGCATATCTAGTTAGGTCCCAGAGGGTCTGTCCTGGGTCTGGTACTACTCAATATTTTCATTAACAACATGGATAATGAAATAGAGAATACACTTATAAAATTTGCATATGACCCCAAGCCGCGGGGGGGGGGGAGGAGTTACAAGTATTTTGGAGGACAGGATTAGAATTCTAAACAACCTGGACAAATTGGAGACAAATTCAACAAAATTAAATTCAATAAAGATAAGTGCAAAAAGGAATTCACTTAGGAAGGAAAAATCAAATACACAACTACAGAATGGGAAATAGCTGGCTAGGCGGTAGTACTGCTGAAAAGGATCTGGGAATTATAGTGGGTCACAAATTGAATATGAGTCAGCAGTGTGATGCAGTTGCAAAAAAGGCTAAGATCATTCAGAGATCTATTAACAGGAGTGTTGTATATAAGACATAGGAGTAATTGTCTCCCAGTACAGTAATGGCCTCATCTGGATTTCTGTGTCCAATTCTGGGCATCATACTTTAGGAAATAGGTGGACAAATTAGAGAGAGTCCAGAGGAGAGCAACCAAAATGATAAAAGATTTAGAAAACCTGATCTATGGGGAAAGACTAAAAAAACCTGGGCATGTTTAGTCTTGAGAAAAGAATACTGAGCGGGGACCTGATAACAGTGGTCAGATATGTTAAGGGCTGTTATAAAGAAGATTGTGATAAATTTTCTTCATGTCCACCGAAGATAGGACAAGAAGTAATGGGCTTAATCTGCAGTATGGGAGGTTGAGCTTAGATATTAGGAAACACTTTTTAACTGTAAAAGTAATTATGTTCTGCAGTACATTTCCAAGAGAGGTTCTGGAATCCGCATCATTGGAGGTTTTTAAGAACAGATTAGACAAACACCTGTCAGGGGTGGTCTAGGTTTACTTGGTCCTGCCTCCGTGCAGGAGGCTGGACTTTATGACTTCTCAAGGTCCCTTCCAGCCCTACATTTCTATGACTCTGTGATTCTAAAATGGATCCATTTTCAATTTCTTGCAAAATTTTCACAATATCTTTAACAAAGATTTTTATTGAAATCATTTTCAGAATGTTTAATTTACTGAAAACCTTTCTTAGTAAGAAAATGCATTTTTTTAAATGGAAAATTTGAAAATTATTTTGATTAAAATTTTGATAATAAATATTGTGGAAAATTTTACACACAAAACCAGAATGTTTTAATAATGATTTTCCACACCGAAGTTTTTTTTAAGGACTGTTTTCCTCTGTAAAAATCATTTCATGTGAAAAATGTTGGTCAGTTTTAATAAAGCATATTTGTTAACAATCTTGGTTTTACAGAAGTCAAAGGTTCTCACCAGTTTCCAACTGAAAAATCCTTTCAGGATAACTTTCTTCTAAGGGTATGTCTACACTACAAAATTAGGTTGATTTAATAGAAGTTGATTTTTTAGAAATTGATTTGATACAGTCGATTGTGTGTGTCCCCACTAAGCGCATTAAGTCGGCGGTGTGCGTCCACAGTACCGAGGCTAGTGTCGACTTTCGGAGCGCTGCACTGTGGTAGCAATCTCACAGTTCCCGCAGTCTCCGCCGCCCATTGGAATTCTGGGTTGAGCTCCCAATGCCTGATGGGGCAAAAACATTGTTGCAGGTGGTTCTGGGTACATGTTGTCAAACCCCCCTCCCTCTCTCACTCCCTCCCTTCCTCCGTGAAAGCAACAGCAAAAAATCGTTTCTCGCCTTTTTTCCTGGGTTACCCGTGCAGACAACATACCACGGCAAGCATGGAGCCCGCTCAGCTCACTGTCACCGTATGTCTCCTGGGTGCTGCTGGCAGACGCGGTACTGCAGTGCTACATAGCAGCATCCCTTTGCCTTGCCTTGCAGAAGGTGGACGGTACAATACAACTGCTAGCCGTCGTCGTCGTCCTGTGGGTGCTCCTGGCCTACCTCCGTTAGGTCATTCTCTTCTTTAAATTTTGTCTAATGGAGATTCAGTCCTGACTGGAATATCGTGCCAGCTGGAGAGTTCTGCCTCAGGCTGCTCTCCCAGTCGGCAGCACCGCGCGGTCGCACCTACCCCAGCCTGCCCCTTGCTCCCATGGCTCATGAAGCGTGGACAGTAGTAAGGAGCAGTTCAACTATAGGCTGAGCAAGTGCAGAATGGTAGTAGAATGTGCCTTTGGACGTTTAAAAGCTTGCTGGCGCAGTTTACTGACTTGGTTAGACCTCAGCGAAACCAATATTCCCATCGTTATTACTGCTTGCTGTGTGCTCCACAATATCTGTGAGAGTAAGGGGGAGACGTTTATGGCGGGGTGGGAGGTTGAGGCAAATCGCCTGGCCGCTGATTACGTGCAGCCAGACACCAGGGCGGTTAGAAGAGCACAGCAGGGCGCGCTGTGCATCAGAGAAGCTTTGAAAACCAGTTTCATGACTGGCCAGGCTACTATGTGAAGGTTCTGTTTGTTTCTCCTTGATGAAAACCCACCCGCTTGGTTCACTCTACTTCCCTGTAAGCCAACCGCCCTCCCCTCCCCCCTTCGATCACCGCTTGCCGAGGCAATAAATTCATTGTTGTTTCAAATTCATGCATTTTTTATTAATTTGTCACACAAATGGGGGGATACTGCCAAGGTAGCCCGGGAGGGGTGGGGGAGGAGGGAAGCACAGGGGTGGGGTAGTTGTAGGGGCACCCCCTAGAATGGCATGCAGCTCATCATAGAAGCGGCATGTCTGGGGCTCTGACCCGGACTGGCCATTTGCCTCTCTGGTTCTTTGGTAGGCTTCACATGGCACTGCTGTGGGTCCCTGTTATAATCTCTGTCCTTCGTGCCCTTGGAGATTTTTTCAAATATTCCAGCATTTCGTCTTTTGGAATGGAGTTTGGATAGCACGGATTCATCTCCCCATACAGCGATCAGATGCAATACCTCCCGTTCAGTCCATGCTGGAGCTCTTTTGCGATTCTGGGACTCCATGGTCACCTGTGCTGATGAACTCTGCATGGTCATCTGTGCTGATCAGCTCGCTACGCTGGCCAAACAGGAAATGAAATTCAAAAGTTCGCAGGGCTTTTCCTGTCTACCTGGCCAGTGCATCCGAGTTCTGATTGCTGTCCAGAGCAGTCACAATGGCGCACTCTGGGATAGTTCCCGGAGGCCAATACCGTCGAATTGTGTCCACACTACCCCAAATTTAACCCAGCAGGGTCGATTTCAGCACTAATCCCCTCGTCAGGGAGGAGTACAGAAATTGATTTTAAGAGCCCTTTAAATCGACAAAAATGGCTTCGTCGTGTGGACGGGTGCAGGGTTAAATCAATCTAACGGTGCTAAATTCAACCTAAACTCGTAGTGTAGACCAGGGTTAAGATTGATTAACTTCGAATTGACAGCACACTAATCTTTCCAGGGACTGTCTTTTTGTTCTGTGTTTGTACAGCACCTAGCACAATGGGGTCCTGATCCATGACTGGGGCTCCTAGGTGCTACCTCTATACAAATAATAAATAACAGTAACAGAAAGCATGGCTCTAATTCATGATTGCCATATGTCTTGTGTAGTTATTTACATGGAGTGCAGAGTTCTTATTTATTATTTTGCATGTTGGTGACACCTAAAGGGCCCAGTAAGGAATTGGGACCCCACTGTGTTAAGCACTGTACACACATAACAAAAAGATGATCTCTACCTCAAAGCGTTTTGGATGTAAAATGCTCTCATTCTGGTTTCATAGTATTTTACGCTGACTTTACACTGATGTAAATGACTACACAAAGTGCAGGACAATAATGAATCTGGCCCCATGAAATGGGTCCCAGCTAGCTACTGACTTAACTTGAATAAGAAACTGGAAGGTGTAAGTGGGAAGACCAGATACATAATGATCAAATTGCCTAACTCAATGATACAAGGAAAGGTGAATGGAAATGTTGTTTGTTTTGCTCTTAATATATTCTTGAGGAAAGAGAAAGTTTTCATGTTTTACACTTCAGTCTGCAACGTCAATAGCAAACCTTAATTGTTTGTTTAAGCAACCTTCTAAACTGACAGGGTTGGCCAATGCAGTCACACAACAAAAGACTTCCAAAGAGACAGCTTTGCTCCCAGGTGCTTATTGTCAGGCATTTGAGTTAAACGGATTTTAACAACCCAAACAAAAACTCCACAGGGGAGTTTTTCACAAACAGAAAAACTAAAGCTCAGGTTTGGCTATTTAAAAACCCCAATCCCTTATATCTGATGCGGCAGTCTGCCTCCTCCAAAGCCCCTAGATTAGCCTGTTCATTGCTAACATCAGTTTTTCTGCCTACCAGCAAGCATTTATTATAGGGGTCTCCCATATAACTCTTGATTGACCTCAATCAGGAATAGCGATTGCTCTATACAAACTGACAAATGTCTTTCCCTACCACCCCACAGTCATCACATGAACAAGTTACTGAACATTTTGCTGCCTGTAAAATTTTGAAACCTTAGGTGACTGCCTGCTCTGCTTACATTGTAGAGCCCGTCTTGCTCAGGAGCCATACCTCATTACACCAACCCTTTCCTGTGCAGCCATGGACCATGGCACTGGAGACTTGAGGCAAGGATTCTGGCCAGAGTCTCTGCAGCCTGTCAAAAGTGGAGAGATTGGCCAGTAATAGAATCCAAAGATAAGAAGATAAATTGTATCTTGTTCTTTTCTGCCTTTGTGTGTACCCTCTGACACAATATAAATAATGAACAGTAATAAGGGATTGAAAACCTATGAAAAGTTTATATTACTGGAAGTCCTAGAGTACTTTCGGGTGAACTTGGGAAAGAAGACAGAGAGGGTCTGTGAGTTGGGATTTTTTTTAAGTGCAGTTCTGCGCTGAAAATGATTGTATTAAAAATTGCACCCACAAGGAGACCATAAATTACACATTAAGGAAAACAAAACAAGACCAGGAGGACAAAACAAATATATAAATAACTGTGCTGGGCTAATAGAAACTGCTTATAAAATACATGAGACTCTACAACAGCCGTATTTCAATCAAACTAAAATTGATTTAAAATTCTAATTTCAAAGTTTGACTTACATTCAAAAATCTCAAAGAAATTATCATGATTTCTAAATCATTCATCGTTCAAGGTTTGGTCAAGGTTTGAGGGGGAAACTCTGAAAACAGGAAAGTTATGAGCCTCATCCCTGTACCGTCTATAAGAGGTTGAAATGCACTACAAGCACCCCTCTGATTATTTTATTTGAAATGTTACAGTCACTTAGGTAGAATCCTGCTCGGCTTAATCATTCAAGTAGTCCCACAGACATAAACTGGAAGTCACAGGCACTTTGTGCTGCACCTCTGTCCCCTGCAGGTAGACTTTCCTCTGGTGGGGTGTTGCATTTGGGATGATGCAGATAGAAGTTGGCATACACCTGGGAATGAATCTAAAACTAGCATCTACAGTAATATTAATTGACAAATTATTTAAACAGTGTGCTGCTCTCTGCCTTGGACCCATACTCTTGCAAGAACACACTGAATATGTCTGATATTTTACTGTTTGTTTTTAAAATCTAAATAATGATCAAGATTTTTGAAGGTGCCCACTGATTTTGGATACCTCAATTTTTGGGTGTCCAACTTGATGTACCAGCAAATGCCGAGTGATGACCCTCTGCAAATAAGTGTTTCAAGTTGAGAACCCAAAAAATGGTGCACCCCAAATCACTAGGTATCTTGAAAATTTTGGCCAATACTATCTCCCCCACATTATTCATGTAAAACAACTATTCCCTGAATATAAATTATAAAGGTATCTAGAAGTTTTATAGCAAATAGTTCTTTACTCAATATTAGAAGGTAGTAGTACCAGCTCTGAAAATATCAGAACTATTGTAACAAGAACCAATCCCAAAACTACTTTTAGGTGTGAAAAAAAGTTTAGATAGGTGCTTCCCTAGGCTGATATGGTGGGTAGAAAGAGGGAAGGGGGCAAAGCATTCTGGGATACTCCTAATCCAGGCACATGATTGGAGAAGAAGTTATAAGGTTAGGGAGCTTGTTGGTGGGATAGAAGGAGTGATCTGAGGGTGAAGAAAAATTATAAGGACCTTTCCGAACTGGGTGAAAGATACAAAAATGTATTCTTTCAGGCAACAAAACAAAATCACCATCTTGTTGTCTCTTGCTATGGCAAAATTTTATTGCAAAAGTGCTTTCTGCTTGGAACAAATATATTAAAATTTACAATCTTGTTCTAAGGCTAGAATTTTTCATTATTGTTCTGAAAGGTGTATTTGTTGGCAGAGTTAGCAAGAACGGTAAATACCTTTTTTTTTTTTTTTGTAAAAACTCAAAGGTTTTTGTTAAGTGACTACTTGCAAAATGAAAACAATTTTTCACAGCTGTAGTAAGGAAACCTGCAGGGCTTCAAATAAGCACCCATACTTCTAAGGATTCAGTCAGATCTACTAATCAGTAGAAATCATATTTATACAGACTAAGCATCCAATTCTTCAAGGAGGATATGTTAATCGAGGGCTATTAGCCAAGAGAGTCGGGACACCCCATGCTCCGGGTGACCCTAAATCTCCAATTGCCAGAAGCATCTGGCACTGGCCACTGTCAGACAGGCTAATGGGCTAGATGGCTCATTAGTCTCATCCAGTATGGCTGTTCTTCTGCTCTCAATATTTGGGTGCAATCAAAAAATTGAAAAGTTTTGAGGATATTTTGCAGCTCCTTTGCCCCGCCCCCCCTCCACACACACACACACACTTTCGTTTTCTTAATTCAAACAAGTTATTGTGTAATTCTAACAGTGATGTAGGCATGACAATATCTCCTTACCTAACATCATCCTGTTTCTATTATGATATTTGTAGGTTTCAGAATTCTGCTTTCAGTGTTGTTTATGACATGTATGTCTATTTCTGACAGCAACTTGAAGCATATATAGATCTTTCTTAAAATTTACTATAGCAGGTTACATTTATATCTTACAGGATGTGAAATTCCTGACATGTCAGCCAGATGTTTACTGTGTTTATTAGAGATTTATAATATGGCAGGGTTAAAACTTCGAGGCACAGAATCAGGATTCCGCTGAATAGCAACTAACTTTCTAATTTGATATTATAGGGAAATAAAATGTTTATTCCCTTTTATTGTGTGTCCATTGTTTCAGATATATTGATTCTTTCCTAATTATGAAAAGTGAAAGGTGAATAGTTAACTTTCTGTACAAAGGTACTTTAAGATAAATTACTATAAGGAAGATATGACCCAATCCATTAAAATAGAGACTGCAGTATACATACTGTGAATGAGTAACAATGTAAATCCGATATGATGATAAGTTCAGGATCAGGGTGAAAGGATGCTGTTATGCATGCGACCTCTAATACAGGATAGCTACTTCACACAAGCATCTTCCCAGGATTGCTGTCAGAAGGACAGGTGGTAATTTTGTCCGGGTCCTAGTCTTAGCAGGAGGGCTAAACTACTGCTGAGCTGCTTGATGAATGTTTTAAGCATCTTGCTACACTGTAATGAAACAGCAGCAGGGGGTGCTTGACTCTTCCTTCCTCACTGTTCCTCCTCCCCCACCTCTGTCTGGGAGGAGTAAATGTGTTCATATTTTCTCCTGGCCCCATTTCTACTCCTTGGCTCCTATTTGACTATGATGTAATAAAGCTAAATTTTAGAAATTATGTAAACAATTACTAAGGAATTCTAATAGACTTTATATTTTTCTGCTATTTTCTTATTTGTTTTGCTAAAGGAATGGGCTGCACTGGATCTGAAAATATAGTAAGGTCTGTGTGAAATTTTCCTAACATTACAAGCAGGGATCTTTTGTCATGTTCCATGAAAGTTTTGCTGTGTGATCTTGGCCCAGTTTAATGTTCTGTGTTGAAACCAAGTGAAACTCTCTGATTTCACATGAGTTTCAACCAGAGCCATTGGGTTTGGATGAGATTCACATAATTTGAATCTGAATCAGTGTGAAACAAAAGAGGAGAAAAGATTCACACTCCCCAATGAATTAAAACTAGTGAGTTTCAAATATCAATTCTGCAGAAATCTGTGTACCTGCATACGGAAAGGAAATTCCCAGGGCCAGCGCTTCCACTAGGCGAGCCTAGGGCGGCAGGATTTGGGGGGCGGCATTTTGCTATCCTCGGCGGAAATTCGGCGGCGGGGGGTCCTTCCGCTCCAGGTCTTCGGCGGAAATTCGGCGGCGGGTCCTTCACTCGCTCCGGGACCCGCCGCTGAAGTGCCCCGAAGACGCGGAGTGGAAGGACCCCCGCCGCCTGCTCAGAGGAGGAGCGCTGGCAAAAACGCTGGCGCCGCTCCTGGAAATTGCACTACCCATCTGATACCAGCAGGTCATGCATCCAGTGTACACATCAAAACTATCCCTTTGGCAAGTTGCATGTGGAAGTGTGGTAGAGTCTTTAAAGGGAATGTATGTAAGTCTGACCCAAAAACCAAATGCAGCCTATGGCCACCATCTCCCTGTAACTCTAGGGTCAAGAGGTAACTGTGTATTGCTAGTTAACTCAAACTACAATAAATATTCTATACAGCTATTAAGAAACATAGAAATTAAAGTAAATATTAGTGTTGTGGTCATTTGCATCTGTTATTGGAAAAAGCAAAACAGATATAGCTCTCATGACCAGAGGGCAAAAAATCCAAGTGCTTCACATGTCTCCACAGGCAGTTGTATTTTTTTCTAATTAACCCGATCCTGCTGTCACTGAGATCAGAGAGTTTTGCTGTTGACTTCAATGGGGGTAGGAGCTGATCAAAACACAGCTTTTCAATCAGAGCTTTTCAAGTGACGTCAGTAAAGCTAAACTAATTCCTACCAGCTGAGGAGCTGGCCCAATATTCAAAAGTACAAGTTACAAGTAAGAGGGGACTGTTGTAGTGTTCCCAGATCCTTTAGCACCAGGGTTATTAGTTTCTATTCCTGTTTCACTTCTACATATTTCTCCAGCTGTTGAATCAATAGCTATTTCATCCGTCCTGTTTTCTGAAATGCCACCCTTCTTCCTTCACAGAATTTCTTTAGCCTAGATAGACCTTAGCAAATGTCTATTGTAAATGCCTCCTGATATGTGTCTGTGAACAAATCCTGCATAATTATGCATAAGCATAGTTATGCTTAAATAGCTTTAAAAATACATACCCTAGTTTTTAATAGTTAATAAGTAATGGTGTGTAAGAAATACAGGACCAGTGGTGCAAAGGGACCAGGAAGCTGCTTTTAGTGGGTATCTGAAGATTTCTCGTGCAAAAGAGAATCTTTGGCTGACATTACTAGCTCTACAACAATGCCTATCTGCCTCTACCTCCAATTTATAGGGGATGTCATTAGTAAAAGGGCATCCAGAGATCTTGCCAGCATTAAAAGCATCTTGGGGGCCATTATGATTGAGGAAACAGTATAGGATTGTCCTCAGAGTCAGGGATAAATTGTGCCTTTACAGCCTGCCACCTCAACTGTTTCCATCACTTACTGGGTATAGCTGGGAATTCAAATCATTATGTTTAAATTTACTTAACATATCCTGCAAAGCTGTCTACTGAAAGGTTACTCAAGGCCATAAGTTTTCTCCATTTTGGCTAACCTGCAACACACAACAGTCTGTAGATTTTCAGGTTGTGAGAAATACTCCTACATTAATGCAACTGTGCATGGAATTTATACAATAATAATATACTACTAGCAATTGATGACTAGTAACGAATTATATCATTTAGTTTTACAATATAGAAACTGTCAAAATATGAATATGACTCCAGTGGAGTTACTGTCAAAATATGGACTCTGGATTTAAACTGGTGTACCTGAGATCAGAATCTGCTCCATATACTGTATTATTATTATTTTATTCATAAGTATCAATGTATGCTGTAAATGCACACAATTAAATGATTACAAATAGGTTTTCAAATCTGAATGTTCTTTTGATTATTATTTGTGTTACAGTAGCACATAGGAGCTACAGTTATGGACCAGGACCCCATTGTGCCAGATGCTGTACAAAACTAGAGCAAAATGGCGGTCCCTGCCCCCAAAGCATTTACAATCTAAGTAATCTAAATATCAACAGTGCATAATGTACATTAGTGATTCTCAACCTTTCCAGGCTACTGTACCCCTTGTAGGAGACTGATTTCTCTTGCATACCCCCAAGTTTCACCTCACTTAAAAACTACTTGCTTACAAAATCAGACATAAACATACAAAAGTGGCATATGGTAGCACACATACTGAAAAATTGCTTAAGTTCTCATTTTTACTATATAATTAATTTTACTATAAAATAAATCAATTGGAATATTAATATTGTACTTACATTTCAGTGTATAGTATATAGAGCAGTATAAACAAGTCATTGTATGAAATTTTAGTTTGTACTGACTTCACTAGTGCTTTTTTATGTAGCCTGTTGTAAAATTAGGCAAATATCTAGATGAGTTGATCAGGGGCGGCTCCAGGCACCAGCGCAGCAAGCGCGTGCCTGGGGCGGCAAGCTGCGGGGGGCAGCATGTCGGTCACCGTGAGGGCGGCAGTCAGGCTGCCTTCGGCGGCATGCCTGCAGGAGGTCCGCCGGTCCCGCAGTTTCAGCGGCAATTCGGCGGCAGGTACGGGACCTCCCACAGGCATGCCGCCGAATCCGCGTTACCAGCCAGACCTCCCACAGGCATGCCGCCGAATCCACGTTACCAGCCAGTCCTCCCGCAGGCATGCCGCCGAAAGCCGCCTGACTGCTGTTGGGGCGGCAAAATACATAAAGCCGCCCCTGGAGTTGATGTACCCCTGGAAGACCTCTGCATACCCCCAGGGGTACATGTTCCCGTGGTTGAGAACCACTGATCTACATTCCAGACAGAGGACCTACACACAAAAAGGCAACAGTAAAGAACTGGTTTTGGAGGGATGTGGGGGAGGGGATAGTCACGGGTGAAAGTAGGCCGGTACAGCATACCGGTAAGAAGCTGGTACCGGCCCATACGCAGCCGATGTTAAAGCGCTGCCGTGGCAAAGGACACTCCTTAAATGTCACTGCCCCTTTTGCCCCCCGCATCGGTGGCCAGTGACCCTACCGGTGGGGCCGCCGACGCGGGGGGCAAAAGGGGCAGCTGCTCCAGGACCGGCGATTTAAAAGGGCCGGGGCTCCTGGCCACCGCCACTATCGTGGCAGCGGCCAGAGCCCCGGGCCCTTTTAAATTGCCACCAGAGCCCCAGGGAGCCTGGGCCAGGCAGCGCGGATGGGCTGGCTGGGGGAGGCTGACCCCCCTAGCCTCGCCCCTTCTGCCCGAGGCCCCGCCCCTTCCAGGGGCCCGGAGCTGGGCCCCCATACTGGTAAGAGTTTAATATTACTTTCACCCCTGGGTGAAAGTAAAAGTAACATTGTGCCAAGTTTCTGTTCCCACAGAAATAGCTAAATTATAAACCTCTAAAAATTAGTATTTATGATAAAAACTCTAACAAAACCTGAAGTATTGCAGTTGAAATGGTGTTATTGTAATATAAGAGTGATGAATATATATTTCCCTGGTAATATAGAATATATTTTTTCTATGCATTTATCTCAGTGAATACACAGTAGGGCTCAAAGTGTAATAAACTCAATGTGAAGTGCAAAATTAGAGACTAATTTGATTATATACTTGTGTGGAGAAAAAAGGTAGATAGACCATTAAATATATGCTGAATGCAGTATTGTATCTGAGATTAATGTAATGTTACTAATGAGACTAATGCTTATGCAAGCACAAGCAGCAGCACTGGCAGTTTCATTAGTCTCTAAAACTTTTTTTTTGTTTGAATATTTTCATGCCGTAATACAAATATCAATCATAGCACAATAGCCAAGCAATAATCAAACAAAACACTGAAATACCATGACAAGGAATGGTGCTGCTGACAATACTGGGCTATGTAAATGTGAATATGAATTAAACGTACTATCATAATTCCATTTTTTGGGGTGACCAATTTGAGATGCCAAGGACCTGATTGTTCAGAGTACTTATCTATAGAGTACTCTCTATAGAGAGATAGGCAAAAAAAAATTGTCAAATAGCAAATTCAGGAAAATTGCATTTTTCAAAGGCTCTGAAACTACTCAAAAAATTCAGATCAAATTGGATGAATTTTAATTTTAAAAAGATTTTTAAAAAGTCAAAACAGTTCATTCTGACTGTTTCGAAACTGAACGTTTCAACTTCTTATTTCAAAATGATGGTCTGGTACAAATTCATCTACATTTTACAAAAAAGATGAAAAACTCCCCAAAATAAAGCATAACAAAAAAATTTATTTCACATAGGCTTTTTTGTTTTGTTTCATTTTGGGGTTTTTTTCCCCAATGCAAAGCAATTTTTTTCAGTTTTTCAATTTCTGTTAGAAAAAACAAAAAAAAGTCAGTTTTGGTTCAAAACAAAACAAACCATTTCCTAGCTTTTGAGTGCTTGACTTTGCAACCTCAATGATTTTCTTTTAACACATTTTTGGGCTTATTTTTTTTGTGGGGGTAATTTCCTCACACCCCTGCTCCTTGTCTGATCTGTCTCTACCCACTTGCTTCCAGTCCCAGTCTCCCTATCCAATTCTAGTGTCCCTTCATGCCTCCCTTGCTTCTTGTTCCAAGTCTCCCTTCTCAGCTAGTCCCAGTTCTTCCCCCACTCAGCCTAGTTCCTTGCCAGATCTGTGTCTCCTGCCCCCCATTCCCTCCTCACTGGTTCTTAGTCTCAATCTCCTTGTCCAACCAGTTTTCCTCCACCCCTCAGCTCATCATCTGACCTCAGTGTAGCTCCCCAACCAATTGGCTCCAAGTGTCCCAGGCCCATGCCCCTTGCGCAATCAGTCCTCGCCTTTCCCCCAGCTTCTACTCTCCTTGCCCAGCCAATGAGATGGAATCTTCAGGGATTTTAACTGCTAAAATAGAAGAAACCTCTGCTGACCATGTGCAAACTGTGATTTTTTTTCAAAGATTTATAACTTGACCAAATTTGGTCAAGTTATTTCACAGGAACAAGAAAAGGCACATCTCTGATACATAGGCCAATCTCCTACCAAATTTCAATCCCCTGCTCCAAAGTGTAGGGGTGCTGTAGTACTTCAAAGAAGAGGTCTCAAGAATTTTTTAATATGGGCAAAACAACAAATTATTTACCTAGCCTTTTTCTTGCAAATGCTAAATTGTTTTGGCTGAAATTTTCCAAAAACATTCCGCCTGAGGCAGTTACTCAGCATGGAAAAATTCAGTCCAAATGGTTAGTTTCATGAAGTTATAAACAGCTGAAAACAGAGTCTTATAATTGGAAGTGTAAACCAACTTTACAAGGCAGTACTACCAGCTCAACCTATAAAACTTGGTGTGGGAGAGAGAGGAAGTTATCAAGAATCCTAAATACTCCCCGAAATGGTAGCATATGGGAATGCACCCACAGATAATAGTAATAACATAAGAGTTATATGAAATATATCCATATGATAACCAACCCATAACCAATGCCTGATAGAAATAAACATGCAAGTATTCAGACTTAAACTCTCACACACATCATTAACCTTCTCTAATTGTAGCAATCAAAATACTGAAGACCAAAACATATTAATAAATAATGTCCAAATATTAATAATATAGGGTGATGTATCAACTGCAGAAAAGCACACAACTCCCACTGATGTCAGTTAAGTTGCATTAGTGAGCTGATAGCTAAATTTGCTTCATAGATCCTTGGGGATGGATCCTGGAAATCTTTACTATGGAGTTTGTTCCTGCAAGCACTTAGACATGTTAGTAGTCTCCACTGAAGTCAATAAAAATGCTCACAAGCATAAGAGCTTGCAGGAATGAACCCTTTTTGAATTGTACATACTCATACAGGTTGTCCCATTGAAATCTAGCAGAAATATTCATGGATACAGGAATTTAAAAGTAAATTTTAGACTATTTACATCAGAAACCTCACTTTAAGAGTTATGTTCCTCCAATCAGGGAACAGAAATAGTACCATGTGATCTATCTCACCAGTCAAAACTAACCAACTCAGCTCAAATTCCACATTTTGAATAACCCACCCCTGCAATGTACTGATCATGAGCAATCTGCAGACCAAGAATTATTTACAGAAGTTATTCACTGAATTTCAAATAGCAAATAAATTCAAGCAAATCATAAGCTCTGATCATTTTGTAAAGAGAAAAGGATGATAATGTCATTGTATAAACTACTTGCTCAGCTTGTGTGTGTAAATGAAATATATAAATAATAACTGCTGTAATAGCATCAAAATATGATTGTAGGATATTGCTCGTAGCTAAAGGCTGAGGGCACTGTGCCCATTTGAAACAACCATTTTTCTTTTAACACTTTTGCCTCTGTAGCCCATTACTATTTATATTGTGAGTATTTGGACTTCGTTTTATGCACTTAAGTTCTTATATGTTTAGATTCTGCTCCCTGTAAAACTGATGTAAATCTGGAGTAACTCCTTTGAAATCATTGGCTTCATTCCAGATTTATGCTGGTGTGACTGAGATCAGAAATTGTCCCAAGGACTAGAGTACATGAAGCCAGCTTCACCAAGCAAGAGACATTTGGTCTGCCTATAGGGAGGAGAAGTCGGGGCAGCTGGCCAGCCTTTCGCTCCAAGAGTTGATGCCGGGTTAGTCAGCAAGCTCCCTTTGGCCATCAGATGTCAAAAGAGGTAGCCATTCCCTTTCCCTAGTGGGAAGTGTTAGGAGAGCCAGCTGGCTCCTCTTTCAGGAGATTCAAGAGCCCCCCCCCCCCCCCCCGCCCCCTCTCTTATATATATATATATATATTTCTTGCCCCTGGCTAGCTTCTTACTCCATGGCTGACGTTACTTGCAGTGTATGTATATATAAATCAGTTATGTATCAATTTATATAGCCCTTTCTTTATTTATATTAGGATATAATATAACATATTACTCAGAAAAGTGGAACAAGAAAGGAAGACATCAAAAATATTCTGCTAAGTACAAATAGCTGTATAGTGCAAAATGTGAACATCAGACTAGTCCCCAAATGTGCAATTACAGGCAGCTTCAAAGAGGGGAGAAACACATTTTTAGCAAATATATCACACTAGATTTATATCGTCTTTGCTTAGAGGCAGTCTGCTTTTCCACAGACATATCAAACTCCTGTTGAAGGGACCATCAGCCAGAGTTTGTCACTGATCACTAGGAGCCATAGGCATAGAGGGAAGCAAAATGGAGCAAAAAAGAAAGGTACAAAAGTGTGAAGTGGAATGTCTCCAGCATGCACCTCTTTCCTTCTGGGAGATTGAGGGAGTGTCTTCACAGCAACTCCCTATGGTCTAGGCCAGGGATGGGCAAACTTTTTAGCCCAAGGGCCACATCTGGGAATAGAAATTGTATGGTGGGCCATGAATGCTCAGAAAATTGGAGTTAGGATGCGGGAGGGAGTGCGGGCTCCGGCTGGGGGTGCAGGCTCTGGGGTGGGGCTGGGGATGAGGAGTTTGGGGTGTAAGAGGGTGCTCTGGGCTGGGACCAAGGGGTTTGGAGGGCGGGAGGGGGATCAGGGCTGGGGCAGGAGGTTGGGGCATGGGGAGAGGCTCAGGGGTACAGGCTCCGGGCGGTGCTTACCTCAAGCAGCTTCCAGAAGCAGTGGCATGTCCCTTCTTTGGCTCCTATGCGGAGGCACGGCCAGGTGGCTCTGCACGCTGCCCCATCCGCAGGCACTGCCTCTGCAGCTCCCATTGGAGTGCCAGAGGGAGGCCATGCCACTGCTTCTGGGAGTCGCATGGAGTGGCCCCTGACCCTGCTCCCCAGCTCGAGAGCCGGAGGGGGGCCATGCTGCAGCTTCCGGGAGCCACGTGGAGCAGCCCCCGACCCTGCTCCCTGGCTGGACTGCCGGAGTGGGGCAAGCCCCAGACCCTGCTCCCCAGCGGGAGCTCGAGGGCTGGCTCAAAATGGCTAGTGGGCCGAATCCAGCCCGCGGGCCATAGTTTGCCCACCTCTGGTGTAGGCTCTACAGTTCAGGGGATATGTGAGTCAAGCCAAGAGGGTGGGTAACAGGAGTAGCTACTTTATTCACCATTCTCCCTTCTGAACTCAGTGAAATTGCTAGGGAAACATCAGAAGTAATGCTTCTACTTCCATTCCATGCTATCTATACCCTTCAGGTGCACGGTGTAGGTTTAGCTGAGGTGAAATATAGTGAGCAGTGTGAAGAAACAAGCCTTCTCTACAGAAGACCGAGGATTGAAAGGATGGAACTTTCTTTCACCATGAGCCTGGGCTTTCCTGTCCCCCCTCCATGTCCCTAAATCCCTCCTTCTGAGGAGTGTTTTAGATGGAAATTCTCCCAGATGAACCCTAGGATTTTACTATGACAATTTACCATGTGAGTCAAAGTCTCTAAGAAGTCTCACAGAAAATCTTTAAAGCCCATTATCATTTCCACCATCTACCTATCCAAAATGTGCTGGCCCCATCAGTTGGGGCCTGATCCAAAGTGCCCTGAAGTCAATGGATTTTTTCCCACTGATTTCAATGGAGTCTGGATCAGGCTCTTGATAAACAATTAATCTGTAGCTCCAGTACAAAACTTTAAGGTTTTCTGAAAGCTCAAAAATGCTTTACCCCATTTGAAAACAATTGTGAATAGCCCACAGTAATGTTTTGTCTACTTGTTAAATTGCATTGTGGGATACAGAAATTGTACTAGATAATTCTTTTTACAGAAGCTCTAGCCCTCTTCTTCCTTGTCATAAAGAGCATTTTCTGAAGCTACTGAAGCAGGAAGGGTGTAGTCCCCTACTAAACTGAATAACAATCATGAATGACAAACCTTCTGACTGAGTTTTGCAAACACTCAAGAGGGGAGGGATAGCTTAGTGGTTTAAGCATTGGCCTGCTAAACCCAGGGTTGTGAGTTCAATCCTTGAGGGGGCCACTTAGGGATCTGGGGCAACATCAGTACTTGGTCCTGCTAGTGAAGGCAGGGGGCTGGACTCAATGACCTTTCAAGGTCCCTTTCAGTTCTAGGAGATAGGATATCTCTATGTATTTATTTATAAGAGCAAGTCCACTAATTGTGTATTTTTGATTCTCATTTTATTTTCCGTAATATCCAGTTTAACTCTGACCTTTATTTCTCTTATAGAAGCAAGCCCAAGAGAATCATATGTTGACCAACAGCTGAATTTTTCAATTCCACTACTGAAGGACATAAATCCACACCGTGTAGAGGTCAAAGCATAGGGGTTTATTACACACAGCGCTGGCGAAGTGTCACCTGGCTTATTAGGCTCAGAGACACTGTCAATCAATTGATTACAATGAAATATATAGATTTTCCATGGGCGGGGGAAAGTGATGGGGTAGGCAGTTCCACACCCCAGGATAGGTTTTGCAGCAAGACAAGATAGCACATTAGCCAATGGTTAAAAGGTTACATAATGTCTCCGCCTATGGTCTCAAGTTAGCAAGTTAACATTTAATTAATACTTTGATAAAATGTTATTAGTGTACAATATATATGTTGAATTCTGATTTGGGGTCCATAGGAATGGAGCAACTCCTTTGATTGTCCAACAGGTACGTTCCTAGGGGTTAAAGCAAAGAAACAGTGAAAGGATATGGTATAAAGGAGACAATCTGTATTGTCTTAAGGCAGGGCATTGGTCCCTGTGAGAGGGAGGTGGAAGGATGCCATATCTTTATACTGACGTGCCAATTTCCATAAACTCAAGGTTGGATCTGTGGGAAGAACGTTCCCTACAGAAGAGACTGACATAATAGGAACAGGGATCCTTTGTTCAATTTGAAACTTTGAATAAGACACAATTATTTAGTTATTGCTTCAACATCTGGCATTTCTACTGACCAAGCATATCTTAGCAAAGGTAATGTTGTCTTGTTTATTCTGCTTTCTCTTAGCTAATCACTGTTGGCTAGGCCTCTGATCTCTTAACCAAACTCTGGACTTTGGGTCTGAAAAAGAGCTGGCTCAATCCATATACCAGGTTGTTATATAAAATGCACATGGATTTTAACCCTTCAACTACCCTGCTTTAAATACTGAGACTTTGACGCTGAGGACCTGAAACTTTTGATTCTATTTTGTAGAGAATCTCAGATGCTTGCTGACTTTTTTGTTTCCACTACTTGGCCCTTGTTCGACATTTATTGAAATAATCACCAGATAAACCAGAAGCAAGCACTGACGTTAAAGGTAGTATTAGGAATGGATCTTATTGGTTGCTTATGGATGGGGAAAAAATCACTTTAGAGTCCCGGTTTCAGAGTTGTAGCCGTGTTAGTCTGTATCAGCAAAAAGAACGAGGAGTACTTGTGGCACCTTAGAGACAAACACATTTATTTGGGCATAAGCTTTCATGAGCTAAAGCCCACTTCATCAAACAGTTGACAAGAAGGTGTGAGTAACAGTAGGGGGAAATAGTTTTTACTTTGTGTAGTTCTGCAGTACTCACCAGCAACCACATACCACACAACAAAAATACTATCCTTGCAACAAAGCCCATTGCCAACTCTGTCAACATATCTATTCAAGGGACACCATCATAGGATCTAATCACATCAGCCACACCATCAGAGGCTCGTTCACCTGCACATCTACCAATGTGATATATGCCATCATGTGCCAGCAATGCCCCTCTGCCATGTACATTGGCCAAACCGGACAGTCTCTACGCAAAAGAATAAATGGACACAAATGTGACATCAGGAATCATAACATTCAAAAACCAGTCAGAGAACACTTCAACCTCCCTGGTCACTCAATTACAGACCTAAAAGTCGCAATTCTTCAACAAAAAAAACCTTCAAAAACAGACTCCAACGAGAAACTGCAGAACTGGAATTAATTTGCAAACTGGACACCATTAAATTAGGCTTGAATAAAGACTGGGAGTAGATGGGTCATTACACAAAGTAAAAACTATTTCCCCAGGCTAATTTTCCCCCTACTGTTACACCTTCTTGTCAACTGTTTGAAATGGGCCTCCTGATTATCACTACAAAAGTTTTTTTTCTCCTGATGATAATAGCCCACCTTAATTGATTAGTCTCGTTAGAGTTGGTAGGGCAACACCCATTTTTTCATGTTCTCTGTATGTATATATATATATTTATCTTCCTACTGTATTTTCCATTGCATGCATCTGATGAAGTGGGCTCTAGCCCATGAAAGCTTATGCCCAAATAAATTTGTTAGTCTCTAAGGTGCCACAAGTACTCTTGTTCTTTTAGAGTCCCAGTATCTTTCTCAATGAACACCTCAAATTTCTTACTTACTTGTATCAATGGAAAAAATGCTAAAACAATACTAGTAAGGACATAAAAAAACCTCATTTGGTGGGTGGATGGAGGATCAGGAAACTAAGAGTGATTTGCCAGAAGTAACATGATACATATAGGCCTGATTCTCATTTACATTAAGGTCCCTATACACTACACTGGCACTATAAAGAGGCCTTAAAAGGGGCCTCAAAGTAGCTGCTAATGTAATTTACACCCATTTTAAGACCACTCGGTGGTGCAATACTGGTGTAAAGGGGGCTTAGTGTAGATGAGATTCAGGCCCATATCTGTCTATTTACCTCTCACAAATTGCTCCTGGCTTCCTGATTCTGATTATTTGTGCACCACATTCATTATAGCTGCACTTGTCAAGTGAAGTTTGCTTCAGAATTTCTGTGGGTTTTTATGCTGGCTATATTTTCTCTGGCCTGATCCTTGCAAGAAAGGTCTCAACTAGGGAATAACTTAACTTAAAAAAATCAATAGAGCTATTTTCTTGGATCTAGGAAGAAAAACTCACATCAAAGTTCAGGATTTGTATGTCATGGAGACTTCCTCAATCATTTAACTTCAAAAGGTTTTGATTTAACAAATGCAGATTAACAAGAAATAAGACTTCAACATAAGCTAATACCCTTTTTCCCCTTCTAAATATTGGTTTCTATTAAAGGACCAATTCAGTGAAAATATTTTAGATTTTCTTCCACTCTAAATAAACAAGACCTCAGAAGCCCAAAATTTGACTTCTATACCCATCAAAAAGGAAATCAGGACATTCTCTTTTTGAATTGAGCCTTCAAATGGTATCACAAACCTAGGGCCAATTTCTGGTCAACACACAAAAGTGGTAACTGCAAACACACACATGATATTGCAGAGCTGATGAGGAAAAGAGCTGCAGAGCAGGAGTTGCTGGATGGGTGGGTATATATGTAATATGAGAGAATTCAGTACCTACTAGCCTTAACTAGTAACCTTACCCTTATTGATGCATAGGTTTTTTTTATATTGTTATATTAATGTAATGGAATATTAATATAAATTTATGTGCAACAGGTGGTTAAAATCTCTGTTTCTTTTTACATTTTAAGACCTTGTTGTCACTTGAAAGGCACAACATATGGATAAAGAAATTTAACTTAATCTAGTAAAAGAAGACTCCTAAGGCAATGCAGAAACATATGGATTTCTTGGTTCAATATGCTTATCCTTAATGTGAGTTTTACATAATATTTGCTATTTGGTGGTATTTTTTATTGATTGAGGGCTGAGTTGATTATTTCCCAGCAGTTGATTAAGCTAACATATTCATCACTGGAGCAATTACTCATGAGTTTGGAAATGTATTCTCGCTCTTTCTCTCGCACACACAGTTTTAATAACTAGAGTGTCTGTGGTGACTTTCACCAAGAATTATTTCAAGGCAATTGTTCTGTTTTCAGGCTTTCATTATATTAAAGAGTAGAGGTTGAATTGTGACTCAAGGGCTGGATTCAATGCCTACTGCAATGGAAAGACTCACATTGACTTCAATGGACTTTGGACCAGGCTCCAAGTGCACAGTTCTCATGTGGAAGAGGGGGTGCAGAAGCACATCGCTCCAACAGGCATTCAGGAGACACTATGTCAATCAGGCACACAATGTTATGAAGCTCCTGGAGACTGAATTCACCTTTACAGGTGTGCAATATGCACTTCTTCTGTGCCCAAATGGCATGCATATCCCCAAGTTCTCCCCTCCAGTATCATCTTTGTACAGGTGGTAGTGATGGGGAGAGTAATTTTGCAAGTCAGTGGGGAAAGAAGCTGCACAGCAGAGAGACACAAAAATTGCAAGTGTGCCTTGTCCTCGTTCAGTGAACCAAGGCAGGTAAGGAGCTATTCCTTGCGCCCTCCCATTTTTATGCACCCATTCAGGCAACAAGCACATTCTTGCCCCCAAACTATAAATTAGCAATTCAATAATAAGAGACCAAGGTTCTTGGTTATAATTCATATGACTATTAAATTTGTTGCCTTGTGCATATTTCTTGCCCTCATTGATCATGTTACAGTTATTGTATCTTCCTTGAAACCAGCCTTAGTACTTAAAGCTTCTGGTGAGGATGAGATGTAATAATAGCTTTATATGCTAAAAATGTGAAGCAATGTATGAGTGAAGAGGAAAAGAGCTTCTGTTATTTGCTGTCAATACTGTCACTCTGAAAACAAGCGTCTAATGTAGTGCAACACCTTCTCCGCCTTTTAGAACAGATAGCTTCTAAGTCTGCTGGTCGACTAATTCTCCTTTTGTGACAGAGTGGATTTAAGATACAGTGCAAGAAACAACTGCTGTCAGACAGGGTTATTATTTCAGTTAGATTAACATGGAAAAACGTCTAATTATTCCTATCATCCAACACTCCTCACTAGGCAGTAAGTCTCATAGCGCCAATTGTAACTTTTCTCCAACACTAAATCTATTTCTTCACTATGCTTGTTCTACAAAAAACAAATGTAAAGCATTTGAATATGACAGGATCCTCCAGAGAGCAAACTGTAGATTCCAGAAAAAAGTGTGGATAAATTTCAGTAGTTAAAAATCTACAACTAGATTATTTTATTTTATTGTTGAGCCCAAGCTGTCTTGAAGTGCCTTTTCCAAATATTCACAACCATCTATCGTGGAGATGCGAAGTCTGGATTAATGAAGGAATGCTTCTTGAAAAATATCCCAGCACTTCCAAAGGCCTCCTATAACAATCCAAGTGCCTGGAGGTTGCACTGCCTCTATCTCATTGGTCTGCTTCCTCCAACCCACAGGAACCATCTATATTTTGTAAATTTTGGAAAGAATTCTTCCTCCTTTTGCTCCTTCCCTTCCTCAGACTCCCATTCACTTCCAGGATCATCACATCTCTTTCTGAATTTTAGTGATCCTAATGTTACTCTGATATAATTAACTCTCACAGACTGCATTGAGGCCCTCTTTATCTTCTGACTCAAAGGGGACTGGATGGGACTCACTGAAGATCATTGCTCCTTCCTATATATCTGAAGGGTCACAACTGAAGAATGTAAGGTACTCCCTATCCGATGGATCCTGGGGAGTGAGGCCTCTGGGAAGCAGGAATCAGACGTTGATCTCTGGTGTGCCAATGCATGTTCGTGTTTTAGTCAGGTTCTCATATTTATACTTTGACTCCAGACCTTTTATTAGATTAGGGGACTGCAGCACCAAGCCACAATCCTTTTGTCAGGCAAAACCTCTATCCCCATTCAGCTATGCAGCTTCTATTTCTATCAGCCTGCCTTTTCACTATCCCCACCATCCAGCATGCGTCTCCTCCACTGCGCCAGTTGTAGGAACTGCAGCTCCTCTCTGCAGTTACAGCTCCTAACACTATTTCGAGCCATCCTGGATAGGGTTACCATACGTCCGGATTTTCCCGGACATGTCCGGCTTTTGGGAGCTCAAATCCCCGTCCGGGGGGAAATCCCCAAAAGCCGGGCATGTCCGGGAAAATCGGGAGGGAGGGCTCGGCCGGGGTCGCAGTGCCAGGCTGGGCGCGGGGCCGGGCGGGGAGCCGGGGGCGTGGTGCCGGGCCGGGGTCCGGGCCGGGGAGCCGGGGGTCTGGGCCCGCGGGGCC